>NC_141909.1:49137272-49440303 GCF_057802395.1 Ceratotherium simum simum
AGCGAAAGAGGTCTTTTTACCCATAAGAGCTATACCATACTGCAACTCTCGATATAGCCTAGAGTGCATTTCGAAAACATTGATTCAAAAATTACATTAATATAAGATTCTTCAGAAGTTCAAAATATTTTTATTACTAATCTCAGGATTAACATCAGTGATACCAAAGAGATTTAAAGAATTTTGAAACTCAGCAAAATACAATAATATAATAAAAGAAAAATTGTTTACTAGAGAACACTGAAGCTGCTAAAAATGAGTGCAACAAAGTTTTACTCTGTAGCCACAATATTGTAATGGAATTAACTTGTGAAGATATACATATAGAAATATTGGAAAGATTTTCAAATAATTAAAAATCATATACATTGCAATTCTATAATATTTACTTTATTTTTTCTGATATTTACAATAATCCTGATAATCAGATAGAAAATATATTTTTATTCCCACTTAACAACTAACAAAATTCCAATGGCATTTTACATAGGAATAGTACAAGCAAACCTAAAATTTATATGAAACCACAAAAGACCCCAAAACTCAAGTGATCTTGAGAAATAAGAACAAAGCTGGAGACATCAGGCTTCCTGATTTCAATCTATATTACACATTGATAGTAATAAAAATAGTATAGTATTGACATAAAAACAGACATAGATCAATGGAACAGAATAGAGAGTCTAGAAATAAACCCATACATTTATGGTCAATTAATTTACTACACAGGAGCCAAGAGTACACAGTGGGGAATGGACAGTCTCTTCAATAAATGGTGCAGGCAAAACTGGATAGCCACCTGCAAAAGAATGAAACTGGACCACTATCATATACCATACCCCCAAATTAACTCAAAAAAGACTAAAGACTTGAATATAAGACTTGAAACCATAAAACTCCTAGAAGAAAACGTAGGGTTAAGCTCCTTGACATCAGTCTTGGCAATGATTTTTTGGATTTGACGTCAAAAGCAAAGGCAACAAAAGCCAAAATAAACAAGTGGACTACATCAAACTAAAAAGCTTCTGCACAGCAAAGGAAACCATCAACAAAATGAAAAGGAAACTTATGGGAGAATTGCAAAAAATGTATCTGATAAGGAATTAATATCTAAAATATATAAACAATTCATAGAATTCAATAGCAAAAAAAAAAATCCAATTAAAAAATAGTCAGAGGATTTGGACAGACATTTGTCCAAAGAAGATATACAGATGGCCAACAGGTATGTGAAAAGATGCTCAGCATCACTAATCATCAGAGAAAAACAAGTCAAAACCACAATGAGATATCACCTCATACCTGATAGAATGGCTATTATCAAAAAGACAAGAGATATAACAAGTGTTTGCAAGGACGTGAAGTAAAGGGAACACTTGTGCACTGTTGATGGGACTATAAGTTGGTGCCGCCAGTACAGAAAACAGTATGGAGGTTTCTCATAAATTAAAAATAAAACTATTACATGATCCCACAATTCCACTCTTGGGTGTTTATTTGAAGGAAACGAAAACTCTACCTAAAAAAGATATCTGCAACCTTACACTCATTGCTGCATTATTTACAATAGCCAAGACATTGAAATGATCTAAGTGTCCATGGATGGATGACTGAATAAAGAAAATGTAATATATATAATGGAATATTATTCAGCCATAAAAAGAAGGAAAATCTGCCATTTGTGACGTCATGGATTGACCTTGAGGGCATTATGCTAAGTGAAACGTCAGACAGAGAAAGACAAATACTGCATAATCTCATTTACATGTGGAAACTAAAAAAAACAAAAAACTCATAGATGCAGAGAACAGATTGGTGGCTACCAAAAGTGGGGGGTAGGGAGAGGGCAAAGAGAGTAAATGTGGTCAAAAGGTAGAAACTTCCAATTATAAAATAAATAAATCCTGGAGATGTACAGCATGGTGGCTATAGTTAATAATACTGTATTCTATATTTGAAAGTTGCTAAGAGAGTAAATCTTAAAAGTTCTCATCACAAGGAAAAAAATTGTAACTATGTGTGGTCATGGATGTTAACTAATTATGGTGATCATTTTGCAATATTTACATGTATCAGATCATTACGTTGTACATCTTAAACTAATATAACATTATATGTCAATTATATCTCAATTTAAAAAAAATGAGGAAATTGAAGTTCAGAGATTAGATGACTTCGTGTTTTGAAATGGACAAATTATGATAAAGATTGAAACCTCTTAAGTTCTGATTTTTCACTCTTTCCTCTGTTGCAATATTCATGTTTAATGCTAGAGTTGAGCATGCAATTGTCACTGTGTGTCCTCCTGTTCAAAAAGTTTGGGGGTTGCATTACTTATCTATTACCATGTAACAAATTACAAAACCTTAGTATCTTAAAAGAGCAGACATTTATTAGAATTTTTGTGGATCAGGAGCCAGGCTCAGCTGGAGTAGGTTCTATGATTATGATATCACAGGGCTATAATTAATGTGTCAACTGAGTTGTATTCTCATCCGAAGCCTTGACTAGGAAGAATCCACTTCCAAGTTCACTCAGTTTTGTGAGCAGAAATCATTACCTTGTGGTTGTAGGGCTGAGAGTACCAACTTCTTGCTGACTGTCATCTGGAAGCCGCCATCAGTTCCTAGAGACCACTGTCATCTTCTTGCCATATGAGCTTCGCAACATGGCCACTTAATTCTCCAAAGGCAAATGAGAAGTGTCTTGAGTGAGTCTGTTAGCAAGACAGAGACTTACACAATGTAACATAATCACGGAGTGACATACCATCACCTTTGTCATATTCTATTGGTGACAAGCAAGTCACAGGTATTGCCCACCTGCAAGTAGAGGAGATTACACAAAGACATGAACCTTAGGAAACAGGGATCATAAGAGGGGTACCATAGGGTTTGCCCACTGCAGGGATACTCCTTCTGGTAGTGTAAATTGATTATGATTATTAATATCTCATATTGATGTTACTAGAAATTATTATTTTGAGTCCAAAAGAAATATTAAATTTAAGTAAATCCTAGCCTCCAATTTCATCATAATACATGAATCAAGAAATACTCTTTTTATAATAATCATTCATTCAAGCCATGAAATCCTAGGTATGTGAGGGTCTTTGACTATGTACTACAATGCATCCTTCCTTTCTGGACAGTCAAAAATTTTGAACATACTGTGTTAACCCAAAAGCCTTAACAATTTAGTGAGATATTTGGCAAAAGTAAAGTTGCCTCATAGATTACTATAATTTTTATATATTCCAATTTCAGTTACAAAACAACAAAAAATATACATTGACCCATATCCAGGTATACTTTTAAGCTTATTAATTAAAACAAAAGAAAAAACCAAAACCCTAGTCATCTTTATTCTCTTTAATAGTTTGTTTCATTTCATCAGTGTTATTAATTCTTTTTCTGCTCTTTTTGCCTACAAGTCTTAGTACTACTTTTCTTTTTCTTTTATTTTTACAGTATAAAAATGATTTTAGTTTTTCAAATTATTTTTTTGACAGACTGAATGGGATTATTTGGTGTTTTAGGATGTATTTCTATATCACATTTAATTTTGTATAAAGCCATTTGAGAAAACACAGGAAAGAAAAAAGTATATTGAAGACATCAAATACTACCTGTAATCTCCTTAGAATTGCAAAAGGGAAATGTGGAAAATTGCAGGAAAAACATACCTTGAGAAATATCCTTGCTGCTCCATCAACTAATACATTTTTTGTTAGGTAACTGAGAACATTAACTAGTTCAAAATGTAATTTTATTATTTTAATTAAGGTTATAGAAAAACTTGAATTTAAAACAATTTTAGGAACGTTTTCTTCCATCAATAAATGTGCTAAAGTATATAATGTATTTTTATATCCATTGATATTAAAAAGAATCAACAAGGGTACATTTATTCAGCTAGAATATGCAATATCCAAAAACTATTCCAACTAAACCAAAATCAAAATATGTTCTGTCTGATGTAAAACGTTGGCACGCAGACTAATATGAAAATGGACTGGGCTATAACCTCTTCGTGAGTATTTTAATGAAATAAAAATTAGAATGTTTTAACACATTTTTATACAAATCTACACTACATAATTCAAAATGTGATAGAATATATTTGGCAAACAGTCTCAAAACATGTTAAAATGACTTGGGGGGATTTGCCTTTAGTAGGGGAAATTAATATACTTAAACCTAAAGATCCTTTCCGCTGATTTTAATATATTTTTCGATCAATAAAGGAGATCAATAACAAAAATCCTATAAAGTTTATATTTTTAATATCACATTTTTTCCTATCCTTTCCCTCAATCTCATTTTCCCACCAACAAGAAGACTCAACAAAGATGGAAGTTCTCTTCTCAGCCCTCAGAATACATGAAGAATTGCCGGGGAGCAGAGGAATTAGTGATTAAACAGGTTGAAATTCTCCTTTGTCAAGGCCAGTTCAAGGTTCCCTTTCTAATAACTCCTAGCAATATTAACCAGTCTCCCCATGTATTTCAACAACTCTTCCTTTCTTACTTTTGAAATAGTGCTCATCTTATTATATTAGTCATATAGCTGCAATTATGGTCCTCACCATTTCTTCTGCCTTACTCCCACCAGCTCTCAATTGCACTTCATCTCTCACCAACTTCTAAATGCTTGTTCCCCTTATATCATACAATATGTTTCTAAGTGTCTGTGTTCCTGGACCTTCTATTTCCTTGGTTTCCTCTGATCTTTGTTTGACTTGCAGCATCTATTCATTTTTTAGCATTCAGCTCAAGACTGGTTCCCTGTGGACATCTTTTCCTGATCAAAGGGGCAGAATTAGGTGATTCTTCTCTTTGCTATTTTTAAAACTTACTCTTTGTATTTTATAAAACTTCCATATTTGTTTTCCCACTAAACTTTAATGTCGTAAAAGGTATTAATTACATCAATATTATAGTAATTTTAAGTACTAAAATCTTAATTACTTCTCATATTTTAAATCCCTGATTGGGAAGAAAAAAATATTAGTAGAAAGCAAAGAAGATACATAAAAGCAGAAAGATAGTTTACAAAACTTCCACGGCATCATTTTCCTTGTGAATAAATGGAGACAAAAATAATGCCCCTGCCAAATAGTTGCCCAGTATATTCTATACAATCCTCTACGCAAAATGCAAAATCAGTTACTTACATATCAAATGGTCAATATGCCTCAGTTTCTTTTCCTTTTATACATCATAAAAGAGCAGTGTTTTGTTGCTTACATTGTCTAACTCTTCTATAAAATGTAATTTATATTGAGAGTAAGGATTCACTTACCTGTACTAGTTCCTAATACAATGTTCATAATAGACTCAGGAAATATGGATTAAATGAATGACCAAATAGACAAAACTCTTGAATATTAACTGTTTATAGCAGATGTAGTCTAAACTAACTCAAATAAGGACCTTTCATGCCTTACAATTTCTAATACTATTTTCCCCAGAAAAACATCTGACAAGTTAGAAGTCGAGGTCCCAATATGTTTCTTATCCAAAGTCTTAAAATTATAATTTTACAAGTTATATTTTGAGACATGAGACAAGAACATGAACAGACCCTATTTAATGAATTCAAAACACTCTTTGAGATGATATTTCATTTCTCATCTCATTTTACCTCCTATACATCTCCTGATCCCACATATATGATACCATACCAAAATAGTTTTCTTTTTTTCTTTGTCTTTCAGAACCTATATCTTTCTCTGCCTGTCTTTATTTCTTATTGATGTGGGAAACTTCTACTTATCCGTCAAGATTTGGTTAATAATATTATCTATCTATTTATTTTGTATTCCATCTATGCCCTCCAAAATAATCCTAGTATACCACACTGTATTTCCAATTTTTTATTTACTGACGTGTAAAATTGAGTTCTAACTTCCTCTAAAGTAAGGACACATATTTTTTCCTGTTTATCTTTCTGTTTGATGTCTGTAGTGTGTTCCCAGAACAAGTTGTCTGGCAACAGTATGTGTTGAATGAATAAATTAATGTATAGATAGCAAATAAGTAGAAATCTCCTATTCCTTTAGTTTTGACCATATGTGATTTTCTGATGCCTCAGAACATGGCTAAATGTCTTCAACTTAAGTAAGGATACAGAGACTATTGCCTAATTTGAAAAATGATGTGACAAATAATATCACTTATGACATACTTCAGGTTCTCAATGAATATTCATTCATTTAATAATTTTTTATTTCTTTCTTATTGTGTGTGAGATACTGTTCTTGGTGCTGATATAGTGGAAGAAAAAATTAATTAAGCTGTTTCCTCAACAGCTCTTACCTTCTAAACCAGAGGAAGGACAATAAACAAACAAAAGTGTATGAGTGCTTGTGTATGTAAAAAATTTAAAAATAAAATTAAGTATATAGTATTTCAGATGGTGATAAGTGCCATGAAGAAAACTAAAGCAGCACAAAGGAAATAAGGAGTTCTAGGAGTGAAGGTGAACATCACGGTGGAAATTTTACATAGAGGATGTCAGTGAAGACCTCATTGAAGTCCATTGGCATCTAAATCTGAAGGAAGTGATTGAGTGAAACTTATGGTAAACTGAGATAAGAGCATTAAACGCAGGAGGAACAAAAAATACAAAGACCTTCTGGCAGGAGCATATTTCATGTGTTTAAACAACAGCAAGCAGGTTACTGTGGCTCGAATAGAGTGAACTAGAAATAAAGCAGTAGGAGATGTAGGAGTAGTCTGAGTAGTAGGTGTCTAGATGCGGTAGGAGATGCAGTGTAGGATCTAGTACGTCCTAAGAAACACTTTGGCTTTTGCTTGAGTGTGATAGGAAAACTTTGGAAGGTGAGGATCAGAGAAGTGACATGATCTGATCTCAGTTTTCAAAGGATTCCTCTGATTGCTTTGTTGAGAATAGACTGTGGAGGGTGAGGGCCAGAAACCTAGAAACCATTTAAGAAAAGCTTTCAGTAATCCATAAGCGTGACAGTAGTGGCTTGGACTGAGGTTGTACAACTAAATATGGTGAAAAGTGACCAGATTCTTGGAATATTTTAAAGATAAAGCAAGCAAGAATTATAAATGGGTTGAATTTGGATAATGAAATAGAAAGTAATCAAGAGTGACTCTAAATACTGTAGGATTAATTCAACAGTACTGAAATCCAATGTTTTGAAAATGCATTTAATTTAATGCCTTTGTGCTTTAAGTAAAATGAAATAGTTTAAGTAAATAGAAAGTATGACATAAAAGTGACATCAATAGAAAGATTTAATTTTAAATTTCTTGAGGTATTAAAAATCAAATTTATACAGGGGTCCTTTAGTATGAGGTATATAATATTATTTTCTGTGTACACCTACAGAATTTAAAGGTGAGGCTATGAAGGAAATTGAGGTCTGATTTCTCTTTATGAAATGCTATATAACCCAAATTATGCCTGACTCTTCCTTATTGTTCAAGCTTTAGCTTATTGTCACTTAATCAAGACACTCACAAACAGAGTAAAAACACCTTGTTATGTGCTCCAAAGTACCTGGTACTTCTCTTGCGCCCCTCCCCACATTGCACAGTTGCGTTTTGCCTATCTTCTTCCTAGACAGGAAAATACAGAAGTACAGGCGGTCTACCTTTTTGACCACTAAACGCTCAATATCTAGCACATTAGTAAGCACATAGAAGATACTCAAAATTATTTGCAAAGGCATATGTGTGGTTAATTCCACAAATATTTGTTGAGTCACTTCTATCACTTAGACAAGACGCTAAATGCTGATGATTCTAGTTGGAAAAGACTCCATTCTTGCTTACACTCTAATCAAGGAGACAGATACGCAGGTAAACCCATAAGAAAGACAAATAACTGTAACATGTATAGGGCATTAAAAACATGAAAGAGGAGAATAACCTCATATATACTAGAATTTTGAGGAATTTGTGACAGAATAGGTGAAATCTGTGCTGATTCTTAAAAGACTGAATATATTATTTTTCCTCTTGATGTGAACTTGATGTAATATTTCTCTCTCTATATATATGTATGTATGTATGTATATATATATTTGTAAATACGTGAAGAATTTTATTCACAGTCTTACAGAGGGGCTGATTATGAGCAAGAACAATTCTCCATAACTCAGTTGTCTCTGTGACCAACTGAGTTTTGTCTTAATAGTAAAGTGTGTCTAAGCTGGATCCCGAAAGGAAAGTAGAAATTAAAAGAGTTGGGGAGATACCTGATAGGAAGAAGGATGTGAAAAGGAGGGATTTGAACAGATGCAGGGACTGCAAATCAATGGGGATATATAGAAACACAGAGATGAAAATTATTTTAGGGAAGATATCTGTGTGCTGGATTGTTTAAAACTCTCTGGAGAACCCCTGTAAATAAACCAAAGGTAAATATCCTTATTCTTTTCAAAATTTCTGGCACTTTAAGGATTGTTGTATGGATGTTACATTAGAGATGTATGAGAAAGAGGGTAATATTCCAGTTACATCAGCGAATACTAAGTGTGCACACAATTCTCTCAAATTCACCAGTGGCTTCATGTGCCATAATTCATTTTTCCCATAATGTCTCAGTTTTTCAATGGAAATCTTCTTTCTATTTCTATTTTTAGATATAAATCTATACTCTGAAATTGTGTTTTTCAGATATAGGTTGGGCATGCCTGCCTGAATCATCTTTTTTTAATATATAAATTTTCCTAATTAGCAATACGACAATAGAAAAAATATCATGTCACCCATACCCGTATCTCCCATATAGATGAAATACTGAAGACAGAGAGATGAAATGACTTGAAAACACACAAAGGGAAGAAGTAGAAGCATAATTCTGCCTTCCTACAATATATTTACTTAAAGAGAGCTTTATCACATTTTATCATCTATCCATCTTTGATCATCCATTAATCCATCTTATTTTTTTCATACATTTCAAAACAAATTACGGACACCAATATATTCCCACATTTTTCCTTAATAGTTCAACATGCATATCGTTAGCTAGAATTCAATGTTTGTTTACATATTTCTTTTTAATTAATGTTTTACAGTCAATGAGATACACAAATCTTTCTGTACACTTGCTAAATTTTGACAAATGCATGACATATATAAATGCATGCAAATTTGCATATGAAAAATGCTGACTTCTATCACTATATAAAATATTGCCAAAAATACAGAAAGTTCCCTCATGCCCCTTCTCAGATAGTTTCTACACTCAACCCTCAGAAGCAACCACTGGTCAGATTTTTTATTCTACCATGAATTAGTTTTGCCTGTTAATTTTTGTTGCAAAGTAGTGTTCTATCATATGAATGTACCATAGCTTGTGTATTCATTCTCATAATGACGGATACCTAGGTGTTTCCTATGTTGGCTATTAAATGAGCAAAGATGCTATAAACACAAATGTGCAAGTCCTTTTTTGGACATATTACTTCATTTATTTGGGATAAATACTTAAGAAGTGTTACTTCTGGGTACGTGGATAGATGTACATTTAATTTTAAAAGAAAATTTCAGGTATTTTTTCAAACTGGCTGCATTCACATTAATTTTGATTATATAGTAGTGTTTCTTTTTCCAGCTCTCTATCAACTACATTCAGGTTACTTAATGTTTGTGTGCCACTAAGGTTCATATATTGAAATTCTACCCTTCAGTATGATGGTATTAGGAGGTGGGGCCTTTGGTAGGCAATTAGGTCATGAGAATGGAGCCCTCATGAATGGAATTGGTGTCCTTACAAAACGGACCTTGGAGAGCTCCCTCTCGCCTTCCACCATGTGAGAACAGAGCAAGAAGACAGTCATCTGCTAACTAAAAAGCAAGCCTTACCATACACCAAATCTGTTGGCACCTTGCTCTTGGCTTCCTCAGTCTCCAGAACTGTGAGAAATGAATTTCTGTCCTTTATAAGCCACTCAGTTTATGGTAGTTTGTTATAGCAACCCAAACGGACTAAAACACTGAAAAACAAACTATAGTAGTGCTACTCAATCCAATTTTGCAATTATATTCTTGAAGAATATCTCCCAAATCTTGTCCCTTTCCTTTCTCCAGTGATGTTGACTGTTTAGTTCTTATATTTATTCTGTTAGCGTTTTTATTTAGCAGCTCTCTGCTTCATCTCTCCTAACCTCTGAACTTACTAGAATGATTTAAATGTAGCTCTTTACAAGACTTTTTTTCTGCCCCTGATGAGAATGAAAAACATCAAGAAGGAAAAGAGATATTCAAAATCTTCACAAATCCCAAATTTAATAAAGATTGCCTACGCTTCCAAAACTTTCACATGCAATCTAACAAAATTTTTGCCAAGTTGTTGAGGCCTGGAACTAGAAGTTGAATTGTAAGAAAGACTGACATTGTCCTAAATGTTTTAAGTTCAAAATAGTGGAATTATGGAAAATGAATAGGTAGACCAGTGAAAAAGCCTAAATATATATAAAAGTTTAATATATGATAAATGTAGCATCTCAGATCCTGGGGGCAAAAATTATCTATTCAAAAAAAGGTGCCAGGGCAACTGGTTAGCTGTTTTGAAAAAAATAGAATAAAATCTAATCCTCAAATCATACCCAAAAATAAACTCCAACTGGATCAAAGAAGACATCATACAAGTAACAGATAAAATAGAGAAAATTCTCTTTAATCTAAGCATAGGGGAAGGTTTTCTAAGTAGGACTCAAAATTCAGATGCAGTAAAAGAAAAGATTGGTAAATTGGACTACATAAAAAAATACTATTGCATTGCAAAAACAAAAACAACATTAAAAATCAAAGATCACTAGCAAACTGGAAGAAAATATTTGCAATATCTAATGCAGATAAAAGGCTCAAAGAAATCTTAAAAAATTGAGGGGAAATATCAAAAAAATGACAGAAAAATTGGTAAATGTAATGAATGGCCACTTTTCAAAACATATATAAAAATGGTACTTAAATATGTGAAAAACTATTCAGCTTCACTATTAATACGACAAATGAAAATTAAAATTATAATCAAGATATTCATCTATCAGATTGGCAAAAATTCTAAAAATAAAAATAGCTGGGCCCAGCCCAGTGGCGTAGAGGTTAAGTTCGCACGCTCCTCTTCAGTGGCCTGGGGTTTGCGAGTTTGGATCCTGGGTGCAGACCGAAGCACCGCTTGTCAAACCATACTGTGGTGGCATCTCATATAAAGTAGAGGGAGATGGGCACGGATGTTAGCCCAAGGCCAATCTTCCTCGGTAAAAAGATGAGGATTGGCAACAGATGTTAGCTGAGGGCTAATCTTCCTCACAAAAATAAAAAAATAAAAATTGTTCTGTTGGCTGGCTGTGGGGAAATATTCACTCTCATGCAGTGTTAATAGGAAGGTAATTGGGCACACTCCTTACAAAGCAGAATTTGGAAATATCTAATAAACCACATTTTGACCTTTGACTCATGATCTCACTTCTAGGAATTTACTCAGACTATATACCCCCAACAGTCAAAAATTCCTATGGACAATGTCATTCTTTGCAGCATAGTTTTAGTTGCAAAATATTGGGGAAAATCTAAGTGCTCATAAATAGGAGATTTGGCTTAATAAACTACAGCATCTCTACCCAGTGGAGTACTAGGCGTTAGTATAAAAATATATGGGAAGAAGATGTCTGTGAAGTGATATAAAGTGATTTCCATGACATGTTGTCCAGTGAGTAAATCAAACTGCAAAGGAATGTCTATAGTGTATGTGCTTTGGTGTAAAAAATAAGGAAAAATTAGAGAAAAATGCATATATTTGCTCATTTGAAAATAAATACAGGAAAGGTAAACTAGATACTAGTGAGATTGATAACTTATGGGGCACTGGTAAGAATAGAATGAAAGAGATATAAGAGTCTCAGTAGATATATGATTTGCAAATATTTTTTCTCATTCTGCGAGGTGTCTTTTCACTTTCTTGGCAATGTTCTTTGAAACACAAACATTTTTAATTTTGATGAAGTCCAATTTATCTACTTTCTCATTTGTCACTTTTGTTTTGGGTGTTGTATTAAAGAAGACTTTGCCTAATCAAAGATCATGAAGATTTAATCCTGTGTTTTCTTCTAAAAGTTATGCAGTTTTAGGTCTTACATTTAGGCCTATGATTAATTTTGAATTAATTTTTGAGGTCTGTAAAGAAGAAATCCAAATGTATTCTTTTGCATGGAAATATCAGTTGTTTCAGCACCATTTGTTAAAACATCTATTCTTTCCCTATTGAATTTTCTTCATAGACAAGTTTTAAAGTGTCTCATGATATCCTTGTTGACAAGATGAAGAAATGTGTGTTGGATAATTATGCAGTTCAATTGATTTATAACGTGTTGTATGATCATTCGCCAAAGATATTTTTGATTAATAAATTTATGTGAACCTTAACAAACATGTCTAGTGATATACTATAGGCCTTCAAACTCTTGGTCTTGCCTTGATCAATATTTAATTATGACTAGGAAGGGGATGCTGATGGTACACAGCAAATTTGAGAACACTGGATGTCAGGAACATTAGATAGCACAATTTTGGCCTCCAAATTTTTGAGAGACTGGAGTAATAAATCAATACTAATAAAACACATTTTAACTAGAAAATATATAAATTTCTACAAAAAACACGTGATAGGAAAGTATGGCTTTGCATCATAGTGTACAATGAAAGATGAGCAATCTCAATGTGTAATTGGCACAGGAAGCAATTTGATCTTCAGCTGTATTTATTCAAATAAAATACACAGAATGAGAAATTTGATTGTTTCACTGCCCTTTACATTACAATTGAAATGTATATATTGTTTATTTGATTTTACTAAGGGTATTTCTGATTTTTCATGTTTATGTTTATGCCTTGGAGATATTTCTTACTTCTGGAAAGAGAGAGGTGTTTCTTACAGTGCCATATAGTTTCAGATAATATGTAAATCAATGTTTTATATTATTAGTTTTTTCTTGATAAAATCTTATAATTGCAACAGAAAAATATTTTATTAGTCTCATCATTGAATTAAATTATCAATAAGCATCACTTGATGAAATTTAATTAAATCTAAACAAATGAAATAATTATTCTGAGGATACTTTCTGCAGAATTTCTGATCAACAATGATTTTACTTCTCCCTAAAATTGCTCTTTTAAACAAATGTTAGTCTAATAGATCTAAAAGCATAAGGTTATTTCACAAGTTCAATCTTTAACTTTGATATACAATGCATAGTCACTCCACAGTGACAACTGTAATACATTGAAATCAGGCTTTCAACAGGCTATTGAATACAGGACAAGTCAAGCCAGTTCATATGAGACAATGGTCTTATGTTGGTGATACCCAAAAACTACAAAGATATGTGCTCATTTATCATCAGTCTAAAGATGTGATATATTTAGTTCACATCCATTAATTTTGCCCATTGAAAAACTATTATTTTAGAAATTCATATTTTAGTATATTAATCACATTGTCTAATTTTATATCTTTAAATCTACTGCAGAATTGTGAAACTATGTAACAAGACAGAATTTGGCAAGTAGGGATGTGTCACGGTTAAGCCAAAGTACAAATCCTGAGAGAAAAGGAGGCACGTGTAGGATATAAATGAACTGCAGATACTGTTAAAAGGCAATTAGCATATAAAGCTTTGCTACCTACATTTTGTGTACATGTAGAATTTGAAACACCCTTAGTTAAAACCAAATAAGCAATATGTACATTTCGATTGCAACGTTGCTATGAAAATTCCCAAAAAAATATATGAAAGCACATACATTCTCACTATATTTATTATCTATGGTACATGTTGCAACTGTTGGTTTATGGGTCCTCTTATTCAATGGCTTGGATGACACTGTTCCATGGGAACATTTCAATCTGTTATATTTATATTCCTTCTCAAATGTGGTACTCAAAATCTCTCTCTTGCTCGCTCTTGCTCTCCAATGTGTGTACACTTGTGTCTGTGTGTAGTCTGTGTGTGTAGATATTTAATACGCTTCTCTTCTAATACATATATATTTATTTGTATGTGTGCATAAATACAGAGAGAGATTATATATAGGCAGATATAGATAATAGATAGTTATGCATATTCATTCCCACACTGTGAGCCTATGAAGATCAAAGGAGCAGAAGAGATAGAGTATAACGTTAGGTATTTCAGAAATATTGTCTAAATACTTTCATTGAAGAAACTCATTTATAAGCTGCATTATTTTTGTGGTTGTTTTTATTCCATCGTTTGCTTCAAAGGTAATTTTCAAAATATCCAGATAATAATTTTGTGGTCAAAGAAATTCCAAGAACTGTGTTTAAACTGTTAAATTGCTTTCAGAGATATATACGCTCAGTCAGCCACTCATCAACTACATTCAACGCATTCCTTATAGTTTACAAGACTATTGAGTCTTTTCTGATTTATGCTACAGGACCAGTCAGAATGCTAACAACTATGTTGTGTGGAGAATTGAATTGTGAGTTGTCTCTTTTTTTAAACAAGGTCTGGATACCACACAGATTTCCCCACTTTTCCTCACCAAAGTCACAGACATAATTTTAGCGATGATATTAGAGTGTATATGAAATTCCCATCATAAAAAGAGAATATTACAAAAGTATATGTAGCATTACATGATAAAATATGTATAACAAATCTATATAAATTTCATTTATATTAATTTAATTTAATTTACATAAATTTCATTTGTTGTATACACACATATGAAAAATTAGTTCAATGGTTCATGATATGTTGTTAAGTGTTAGTGTCAAAAAAGAGAAATATATAGCAACCTAAACACCAAATAAAACTCTATGGCGAGGGCAAATATGTATGTATCTTGTATTCAGATGGTTGTACATAATAGTCAATTACAGATCACTACATTTAAATGTTATTTACTTATGGGGATTTATCTCATCATTGAAAAGTTCATCCAAACTTAATAAACCTGATATGCTGGTTAGTAAAATTAAGTACATAAAACAAACAAACTAATGTCTCCTGACAAAACCAAGATTAAAATTATGCAGAGGGAAAATCCATTAACATCTTTCTAGTTTGACTGTTAATGATTCACAGTTACAACATCACATATCATTCATTTACATAGTTAAGACACTTGGCTGAGGAAACGTATTTTTAAGCTAGAATGATACCAGAAGCTTTTGTATGACTCTAGAAACTATTCCCAAGAATTTAGTTTTTATGTAGGCAATTATTGGATGAGTGGGCTGGGGAAAAAAAAAGTACTTTCTCTTGGAATTTTTTTCTGGAATGTGTGTGCATTAAATGCCTTTTGTTTATTTGTTTCTCTTGAGAATTTAAGAAAACAAACAGTAAGTGAATTAAGAGAGCAATAGAATGGATAGAAGTAACACAAAACAGCAATTAGGCCTATCGTAGATATGGTGAAAGCAGAAAGAAATTATGGAGAAATTTCACAGCTTGTAAAGAGAGGATCATTCGTATTTGTTTATTTCTTTAGTACCTCCTACATGATAGACCCTTTACACAAAAAATTTGATGTTTCTCTTCTAATATATATATATATATGTACACACATATTCAAATATTTAGATGAAAATATGGAGGCTTTGAAGGCCTTCATAATTTTGCCAAGTTAGACACACAGCTATCAAACTTAAGTAAATTTGGCAGCAAATCTCACATCTCACCTACAATCCTGTGCTGCCTCACAACGCTCTTGTGACATATAATTCCTTAATTGTCAGAATAACTTTGCAGAGTTAACTCTTATATTTTACTATTATTTTATTCAGAAAATAGAAGTAATTTATGCAGATAGGATTTTTATAAAATATTGTGAACTGTGACCTTCAGAGTCAATAATTTTCCAACTACTGCACAGCACTATTTCAATTGCGCTATACAACCACCTCCATTCTGGTTTAGGAAACAGATGTATATACTTACATATCAATCCCTTGTAGGTTTTTAAACAATTATTAGATTATAGTGAGATTAACTGATAGATGCTTCCCTTTCCCCTCAAGGTTTTACACTCATGATGTTAGTATCCATGATTATATGTCCGTGGATGCCCAAAGTTTGGCAATTGACTTGGTAGCTCTCAATAAATATTGGTTAAAAGAAATTATACAATTCAGCAATTGTCAGGCTGGGCTAAAAGTAGAATAAGTCTGATCTTTAGCTGAACTGCTGTGATGTGGACTGCAATTAATAATAATTTTCAAATTAATAAATGTATGTGTCATTTTCACTTAATTAGAAATTTTATTGTGATAACCGTAATAGCAAAAATTTGATGGTTATCTGACTAATGAATTGAACAATGATTCTGTCATAGTTCAATTGGAATGAAATTGAAATGCGTAATTGTGATTGACCTATATGTATAAGAAACCAAGACTATATGACACTGTGAGACTTGATAAGAAAATATGAGCCTAAGAGGGATTTTAACAAAAGGAGAGATCTCTGCCCAGATAATTCTAGTATGTGGAGTCAGCAAAACATAGCGAACTCAAACTTCTTGTTCTGAAAAACAGTGACTACTCCTAAAACTGTCTTACCCATGGTAGGTTGTCAATAAATTAATTCATTTTTTGCTTGAATGAATTAATCTATTGAGAATGTCTCTTAATTTCTGACATATTATAATTAGAAACATCTAAGTCTTTATAAATATGTACTAATTTTATAAGCATTAAAGATCCTCCATAAACTGATGGAAAAACAAAGTTAAGTGGGGATTCTGAGAATTTCTTATCAATCACTGCAGTGCTTCTTAGAAAGTTAACCACTGTGAGTATAATAATCTTGGTCTGAAAAGATGTGTGTGTGTGTGGCATTGATATAGAAGTATATAACTAATCTAAGAAAGCAGTTTTGTGTAGGAATGTGTTGTGAAGTGGATATTTACCTTATCCTTTCTTCTATGAGATGTTAAATGCCTGATTTGATTTGGCTGCCTAGATGTGGGTGTAATATGTCATAAGGAACATGATGCTATAGAGGGAATGGCACAGTGATTTGCTGGGAATCAGCTTCGATTCTATTACACAGTATATTTTTACAGGTTTAATTTTTTGAGATCTTAGCCTCCTTGATGAAATTTTCTTACCTGAACTCTGATGGTGGTAATCCTCACCCAAAGGAATGCTTTTAAAAGAAAAAATGTGTCAAGTGCCAAAACATTTATTTAGCAAGCATTTAATGACCATCTACTATGTACCAAGCACAAATTAGGTGCTTAAAACATTTCATTTCCTCCTTTATTTTCTCAACTTCTATTGAAAATTCTAGCCACATTGGATGCTTTCTTCTCAAATTGTTAAAAGAAAAAAATCAGAACATATCAAATATGTAAATGGTGAGCTTGCTATATAGTTGTACATTGGGTTATAAAGGTATTCCTCTACTGATGAAACGTCAAATGAAATTACATTTCTGGTACATCACTAACGAAAGAAGTTAAGAGGGTCAACCACAAATATGCATTATTTCAGTAATTAGCCACAGTTAAATTGATATGCATTCATATTTGAAATCTTGGTCCAAAATGTTATGCTAAGCTAAACAGAATTTTAAGGCCCAGTAGAAAAGGTAATACATTAAGAAAATGAAACTATGTCTATTTACGTAACTCCTTGCATATTTACAAAACTTATATGAATAAAGTGGATCTATAAATCTAAAATTTGCATAAATCACTTACAGTTAACCATTTACATGAGAATTAAACCAATTCTCATATTAATAATATTGCCTATATTGAAAAGCACAGTTCTAATTTATGGCATTAATCGCATCTTTTTTTACATTATCGTGCTACAGGAAAAAAGTAGGCATACATCAAGTAAGTGCTTTCACTATCCTGGGACAATTATTTTGTTAAAATATATTAATAATCATTCAACCATCTCTAACTAGCTGAATACAGCTTATAAATAAGATTTGAATGAGATAGGAAGTATTACTGAGACAATTGACTAATGATGTTTGCTTTGTATTCGAAATAAAGGAAATAAATACGTATAAAGTTACAACGAGAATAAAAATACATCCTTTTAAATAGAAAATGAAAAATTCTTTGGTCCCTGAGGCTAAGATTTTTTAAAAATAGAATGTTAGCCCTTTTAATTTAACTGGATAGAATTATTTACAAATGTGTTTTTATTCAAATTTTGAAAAGTTTTCTCCTAAGACAGAAAATCTATACTTTAATATAAAGAAAATATAGACCATAATTTGTTTAATTATTTGCAAAATACTGGCTGTTTGGATATATATATGCTCTATATAAACACAATACTTACTGTAATTTGACTTGAGACATCATGGATGAGAAGCCTGAGCCCACAAAAACATTAATTAATATTTCCAAAATGGTAAGCCTATTATGATTAAGAAAAAAATAGGTATAATCTCACAATCAGAACTCTGTGAAGATACAGAAAATGTGTTCATATTTCTTTCTCAGGGCATGATTTTTAAACATTTTAATAATAGTGTTGGTTTTGTAAACCCAAAAAGAAAGACACACAGATGATATTATTGCATTGCTATTCCTTTCTTTGCAAAGATGTGAAATAGTCTTTCATTTAGTCTAAACAATATGTTTAGACAATAGTCTAACATTTCACAAACCATCCAGCAGAATCACTCTCTTTTTCATTTGTGTTTCTTTAGAACTTAGCACAAATCTCCATTATATCATCTATCGCACCCTTCCAAATTCACTATTTATTGTCTTATTTTCCGCTGTTAGACTGAGTCATTTGAGTTCTAGGATTGTGACTTAATTATCTTTGGATTTCCAGCAATAGGGACATAGGTACATTATTTTTAGTTGGATAATTTTTCCCAGATAGATGAATAAATGAAAGAACAATCACACGTAGAATTCTCACTTCAAAACTAGCAATGTAGGTTGCAAGTGAAAGACACATTGACAATTAAGAATTCCACTTTTAAAAATATGATTTAGAAAGCTAGACTGTATTCAAATAAAATTGACATTAACGTGACATAATTATGACTGATATGTGTTCAGTTATACTAAAATCACAAGCCAGAAAAATCTGTGAGATAATGTGCTATATGTATTGAAGCTAAATGTTAACTAATGAGGAAAATATGTTTTATATTCTGTCAGATGTTTTGATATGAAGTATATTCTATGGAAAATAGGCATAATATGAAAATAATGGGATATGAAGGATTACTCTAAAGGATTTTCATTAGAGTTGAAACTAAAACAAACTGCCTGATATTTTTTTGTTTCATTGATCAGATATTTTGTTTTACTTGCAGAACAAAAAGAGAACACTATACTGAGATTTTAGGCCACTTTAATAAGTGATTGAGTAGAAATTGAGTATGCTTTTTAAAAAATCACACTAAATTCATTTGTTTTATCTCTACTTCTCTTGTCAGTAAACTATGATTAAATCTAGTTTATTTCTTCAGTCTGATCTCCTTTGTGGACAACACAACGCCCTGTCTATACTGAGGGAGGAGAATGCAAGCTACATAGAATTTAATGGCTAGGAGGCTGATTTGCAATATTTCACTCTGGATAGCCCTTACCTCACACCCACATCTTGCTCCATTTCTATCTATGCCTTTTCTTATCGCACTATTGCTTGTTTAGAACCATCTTCATCTTCTTTCTCCTTTTCCATTTGCACTTAACCTCCTCCTCCAATTCCTTTAGCTTCCAAAATATAGTTTATCTTTTTAGTTTTGGCTTGGTTATTTGAAATTGACTACCTTATCCATACATTTTATAGTTCTTGCTTAAGATCAGGATTACCTTTAAGCAAAATTTTTGGACCAAAGTATTTCCTAAATGGGAATCACTATTGAGCCTCCTTGATATTTATTGGAATCTCATAAATCCAGAAAGTAAATCATCCTGACAGTTTATACTTTAAAGAATGTATATTATTTTAAAACAAAATGATGTGATCAATATCCAATTACACATGATTCTGCTGTCACTTACAGGTGGCCCACAGTCTTTTAAGAATTTGGTGGCCTGACCACATTCTATCAGGGTGATAAGCCACTTCTAGATAGTGCCACTGAGATTTAAATGTACCTATCACCACCAGGAGCTATTTTTGCCTTATATACCAGATATACCTTTGGAGATGTGTGCATAGATATAGGGTCTGGTGTTGCATCTAAATCCACGACTGGAGGTATAGTTTCAATCATGAACACGTGATGTTCACATTGGTCAGGAACAGAACGAGAATAAATATTCACATTTTCTTTTTCCTGCCACATTCCTGATATGTTGCTGGAAGCTGATGTAAACCCAAACTTGTGCAGCATGTATAACAAATAATATTAACATCTCAGAAACCCAAGGAATTTAGCCTTAAAACTCAAGGAATGAAGATTCCCTTGTTCCTATTATTGAGACTTACCACTTGGAAAGGATGTCCAAGTGATCGTGCCAGAGGTGGCTCAGGACAACTTGGACTAGGTATTATGACTGACTAATTGTGGGGCAACACGAAGACACTGTCAAGGCCTAGGAGTCAGTGGTTAAACATGGTAGAGTTGGCTTTGAGGAGACTGAGGATATGAGCTGCCAGAACTATGTCTTTGTTCTGTTTGCTTCCCCTCAGCTCCACAGCTCTAGATGGTTTTAAGAAGCTAAAGGCTTAGCTTCACAAACCTTCAATCCATTCTGACAATGACATTCATGGAAAGTTAGTTAAATAAATACAGTATAATGAATAAGATTACACATTTGGGCACAGTAAGACCTTGGTGTAAATCTGTTTTTTGTCATTTACTAACTGGGTGATTTTAGGCATTGACTGCGTGTCTCAAGGCCTTAGTGTTTTTATTTACAAAGAGAAAGAATACTGCTTATCTTTAAAAAATCGAGTACAGTGTTAGATATGTAACAGTTTAATAAATAACTGTTAGCATATCATAACTTATGTAGTCTAACATTTTAATAGTTAAAACACCTTTAGTTTAAGTACCACTAAAAAAGAAAAGCAGTGCCAATTCAAATTATAAGATGTATCCTGATGTTAGGTGTATTGAAATCAATAAAATATAGTACTATTTTACTTAACATTCACAATTTATTTTTAGTACTGAGTCCCTTGTGAATAATTTAATAGGATTTGCTAGAAGTGTTGCAACATGGTTTTATAAAAATTTTTATTTGCCTTTTTGGTTTCATTTAACATGAATATAATAGATATAACAATACACTTTTAAGAAAGCCATATTATTTATTTTACTAAGATGATGTGATCAGTAGAATCAAACTTTTTCTTAGCTTATTACTGTATGAAATATTATTACTGGCCACTTTCTGGGATTCACACATTTTCTTTAAAAAGCAATAACAAATCTGCCTTAATTAGACCCGCTCTGAAGTTGTTAATGAGCATTCAAAGACAGACATTAGTATGCAGTTTGTTGATTTGAAAGTATTCTTAACTTTTGTAAGAAATGAGCAAAAAAAATTTACATATTTGCTTAACACATAAAGTGAATGCAAAAACAATTGTATGTAAAGAGATTATGCTAAAACCTACAGAAAATTCATGACTAGAGTACACTTTTTTACTCTTCACAAATTGATTAAAATTTATAAAAATAGATTGATAGAAGGAAAATTACATTTTTTTAATTTATATTTTTATTGAGGCAACATTGGTTTATAATAGTGTGTAAATTTCAGATGTACATCATTATATTTCGACTCCTGTATAGACTACATTGTGTTCACCAATAAAAGTCGTTTCCATCCATCAACTCACAAATGTGCCCTTTCGCCTCTTTGTCCTCCTCCCTCTTTCCTTCCCCTCTGGTAACCACCAATCTATTCTCTGTATCTATGTATTTGCTTGTTGTTATTGTTTTATCTTACAAATATGAGTGAAATCACACAATATTTGGCTTCCCCCATCTGACTTATTTTGCTTAGCATAATACTGTCAATGTATTATATGGTAGTTCTAGTTTTAATTTTTTTGTATGGAATCACCATACTATTTTCCATAGTGGCTGCACCAATTTACATTCCCACCAGCAGTGTATGAAGATTCTCTTTTCTCCACATTCTCTCCAACACTTGTTATGTCTTGGTTTTTTTTTTTTTTTTTTTGGTAACAGCCATTAAAGTGGGTGTGAGGTGATATTTCATTGCTATTTTGATTTGCATGTCCTGAATATTTAGTGATTTTGAATATCTTTTCATGTGCCTGTTGGACCTCTGAATATCTTCTTTGGAAAAATGTCTCTTCAGATTCTCTGCCCATTTTTCAATTGGGTTGTTTGCTTGTTTGTTGTTAAGTTGTATGAGTTCTTTATATATTTTACATATTAACCTCTTATCAGATATATGATTTGCAAATATCTTCTCCCAATTGTTAAGTTGTCTTTGCATTTTGTTGATGGTTTCCTTCGCTGTGCAGAAGCTTTTTAGTTTGATGTAGTCCCATTTGTTTATTTTTTCTTTTGTCTCCCTTGCCTGAGGAGACATGATATTCAAAAAGATACTGCTAAGACCTATGTCAAAGAGTGTGCTGCATGTGTTTTATTCCAGGAGTTTTATGATCTCAGGTCTTACATCCAAGTCTTTAATCCATTTTGAGTTAATTTTTGTGTATGGTGTAAGATAATGGTCTACCTTCATTCTTTTGCATGTGGCTGTCCAGTTTTCCCAACACTGTTTATTAAAGAGATTTTCCTTTCTCCTTTGGATGTTCCTGGCTCCTTGTTCAAAAATTAGCTGTCCGTATATGTGTAGGTTTATTTCTGGGCTCTTGATTCTGTTCCATTGATATGTGTGTCTGTTTTTGTGCAAGGACCATGATTGACTGTACCTTTGTAGTATATTTTGAAATCAGGGAGTGTGATACCTTCAGCTTTGTTCTTTTTTCTCAGGTTTCCTTGTCTATTAGGATTCTTTGTTCTATTTCTGCGAAAAATGTTGTTGGGATTCTGATTGCGACTGCATTGAATCTGTAGATTGCTTTAGGAAGTATGGACATTTTAACTACATTAATTCTTCCAATATAGAAGCACAGAATATCTTTCGATTTCATTGTGTCTTCTTTGATTTCTTTCAACAATGTTTTACATTTTTCAGTTTTACAGTTTACAATGTTTCAGTTTCAGTTACAGGTCTTTCACCTCCTTGGTTAAATTTATTCCCAGGTATGTTATTCTTTTTATTGTGATTGTAAATGGGATTGTATTCATGATTTCTCTTTCTGTTAGTTCATGGTCAGTGTATAGAAACACAACTGTTTTTTGTATGTTGATTTTTGTGCCTTGCAACTTTACTGTATTCATTAATTATTTCAAATAGTTTTTTGGTGGATTCTTTATGGATTTCTATATACAAAATCATGTCATCTGCAAATACATCTTTCTTTCTAATTTGGATCCATTTTATTTCTTTTTCTTGCCTGATTGCTCTGACTAGGACTTCCAATACTGTGTTGAATAAGAGTGGTGAAAGTGGGTATCCTTGTCTTGTTCCTGCTCTTAGAGGGATAGCTTTCAGTTTTTCACCATGAGTATGATGTTAGCTGTGGGTTTGTCATATATGGCCCTTAATATTTTGAGGTACTTTATTCTATACCAGTTTTATTCAGTCTTTATAATAAATGGATGCTGAATCTTGTCAAATGCTTTCTCTGCATCTATTGAGATGGTCATGTGATTTTTATTATTTATTTTGTTGATGTCATGTATCATGTTGATTGATTTTCAGATTTTGAACCATCCTTGCATTCCTAGAATAAATCCCACATGATCTTGGTGTATGATCGTTATTATTGTATTCAATTTGCTAATATTTTGTTGAGGATTTTTGCATCTATGTTCATCAGAAATATTGGCCTATAATTTTTCTTTTTTGTATTGTCTTCGTCTGGTTGTGGTATCAGGGAATGCTGGCCTCATAGAATGAGTTAGGAAGTGTTCCCTCTTCTTCAGTTTTTTGGAAGAGTTTGAGAAGGATAGGTAGTAAATCTTTAAATATTTGGTAGAATTCACTGGGGAAGCCATCTGTTTCTGGACTTTTGTTTTTTGGAGGTTTTTGATTACTATTTCAATCTCCTTATCAGTGATAGATCTATTGAGATTCTCTATCTCTTCTTGATTCAGTTTTGGAAGATTTTATAATTATAAGAATTTATCCATTTCTTCTAGATTAACCAATTTGCTGGTGTATAGCTTTTCATAGTATTCTCTTATAATCCCTTTTTTTTTTTTAATTTTTTGTTTATTGCAGTAACATTGGTTTATAACATTGTAAAAATTTCAGGTGTACATCATTGTACTTCTATTTCTGCATGGACTACATCATGTTCACCACCAAAATACTAATTACAATCCATCACCACACACGTGTATCGAATTATCCCTTTCACCCTCCTCCCTCCCCCCTTCCCCTCTGGTAACCACCAATCCAATCTCTGTCCCTATGTGTTTGTTTATTGTTGTTATTATCTACTACTTAATGAAGGAAATCATACAGTATTTGGCCTTGTCCCTCTGACTTATTTCACTTTGCATTATACCCTCAATGTCCATCCATGTTGTCACAAATGGCTGGATTTCGTCGTTTCTTATGGCTGAGTAGTATTCCATTGTGTATATATACCACAGCTTCTTTATCCATTCGGGCCCTTGATGGGCACTTAGGTTGCTTCCAAGTCTTGGCTATCGTGAATAAAGCTGCAATGAACACAGGGGTGCATGTACCTTTGCAAATTGTTGTTTTCAAGTTCTTTGGATAAATACCCAACAGTGGAATAGCTGGATCATATGGTAGTTCTATCGTTGATTTTTTGAGGAATCTCCATACTGTTTTCCATAGTGGCTGCACCAGTTTGCACTCCCACCAGCAGTGTATGAGAGTTCCCTTCTCTCCACATCCTCTCCAACACATGTTGTTTCCTGTCTTGTTAATTATAGCCATTCTGACGGGCGTGAGGTGATATCTCATTGTAGTTTTGATTTGCATTTCCCTGATAGTTAGTGATTTTGAACATCTTTTCATGTGTCTGTTGGTCATCTGTATATCTTCTTTGGAGAAATGTCTGTTCAGGTCTTTTGCCCATTTTTTAATTGGGTTGGTAGTTTTTTTGTTGTTGAGATGCATGAGTTCTTTATATATTTTGGAGATTAAGCCCTTATCAGATGTATGGTTTGCAAATATCTTCTCCCAATTCTTAGGTTGTCTTTTCGTTATGTTGATGGTTTCCTTTGCTGTGCAGAAGATTTTTAGTTTGATGTAGTCCCATTTGTTTATTTTTTCCATTGTTTCTCTTGCCCGGTCAGATGTGGTGTTTGAAAAGATGTTGCTAAGACCGATGTCGAAGAGCGTACTGCCTATGTTTTCTTCTAGAACTTTCACTGTTTCAGGTCTTACATTCAAGTCTTTAAACCATTTGGAGTTAATTTTTGTGTATGGTGTAAGGTAAGGGTCTACTTTCATTTTTTTGCATATGGCTATCCAGTTTTCCCAACACCATTTGTTGAAGAGACTTTCTTTTCCCCAATCTATGTTCTTGGCTCCTTTATCAAAGATTAGCTGTCCATAGATGTGTGGGTTTATTTCTGGGCTTTCTATTCTATTCCATTGATCTGTGTGTCTGTTTTTGTGCCAGTACCATGCTGTTTTGGTTACTATAGCTTTGTAGTCTATTTTGAAATCAGGGAGTGTGATACCTCCAGCTCTGTTCATTTTTCTCAGGATTCCTTTAGCTATTCGGGGTCTTCTGTTGTTCCATATAAATTTTAGGATTCTTTGTTCTATTTCTGTGAAAAATGTTGTTGGAACTTTGATAGGGATTGCATTGAATCTATAGATGGCTTTAGGAAGTATGGACATCTTAACTATGTTAATTCTTCCAATCCAAGAGCACGGAATATCTTTCCATTTCTTTGTGTCTTCTTCAATTTCTTTCAGAAATGTTTTATAGTTTTCGGTGTACAGCTCTTTCACTTCTTTGGTTAAGTTTATTCCTAGGTATTTTATTCTTTTTGTTGCAATTGTAAATGGGATTGTATTCTTAATTTCTCTTTCTGCTACTTCGTTGTTATTGCACAGAAATGCAACTGATTTTTGTATGTTGAGTTTGTATCCTGCAACTTTACCATATTCGTTTATTACTTCTAAAAGTTTTCTGGTGGATTCTTTAGGGTTTTCTATATATAAAATCATGTCATCTGCAAATAGTGACAGTTTCACTTCTTCCTTTCCAATTTGGATCCCTTTTATTTCTTTCTCTTGCCTGATTGCTCTGGCTAGGACTTCCAATACTATGTTAAATAGGAGTGGTGACAGTGGGCATCCTTGTCTGGTTCCTGTTCTTAGAGGGATAGCTTTCAGTTTTTCACCATTGAGGATGATATTAGCTGTGGTTTCTCATATATGGTCTTTATTATGTTGAGGTACTTTCCTTCTATACCCATTTCCTTCAGAGTTTTTATCATAAATGGATGCTGGATCTTGTCAAATGCTTTCTCTGCATCTATTGAGATGATCATGTGATTTTTGTTCTTCATTTTATTAATGTGGTGTATTACGTTGATTGATTTGCGAATGTTAAACCATCCCTGCATCCCTGGAATAAATCCCACTTGATCATGGTGTATAATCTTTTTAACATATTGTTGTATGCGATTTGCTAGTATTTTGTTGAGGATTTTCGCATCGATGTTCATCAGTTATATTGGCCTGTAATTTTCTTTTTTTGTGTTGTCCTTGTCTGGTTTTGGTATCAGGGTAATGTCAGCTTCGTAGAATGAGTTAGGAGCTTCCCCTCCTCAATTTTTTGGAAGAGTTTGAGAAGGATAGGTATTAAGTCTTCTTTGAATGTTTGGTAGAATTCACCAGGGAAGCCGTCTGGGTCCTGGACTTTTATTTTTGGGGAGGTTTGTGATTACTGTTTCGATCTCCTTACTGGTGATTGGTCTATTCAAATTCTCTACTTCTTCTTGATCCAGTTTTGGAAGGTTGTATGATTCTAAGAATTTATCCATTTCTTCCAGATTGTCGAATTGGTTGGCATACAGTTTTTCATAGTATTCTCTTATAATCTTTTGTATTTCTGAGGTGTCTTTTGTAACCTCTCCTCTTTCATTTCTGATTTTACTTATTTGTGCCTTCTCTCTTTTTTTCTTGGTGAGTCTAGCTAAAGGTTTGTCTATTTTGTTGATCTTTTCAAAGAACCAGCTCTTGGTTTTATTAATTTTTTCTATTGTTTTTTGGTCTCTATTTCATTTATTTCTGCTCTGATTTTTATTGTTTCCCTTCTTCTACTGATTTTGGGCTTTGTTTGTTCTTCTTTTTCCAGTTCCTTTAGGTGCATTGTTAGATTGTTTATTTGAGATTTTTCTTGTTTGTTGAGATAGGCCTGTATCGCTATAAACTTCCCTCTTAGAACCACTTTTGCTGTATCCCACAAATTCTGGCATGTCGTATTTTCATTTTCATTTGTCTCCAGGTATTTTTTGATTTCTTCTTTGATTTCTTCGTTAACCCAGTCGTTGTTCAGTAGCATTTTGTTTAATGTCCACGTATTTGTGGCTTTTCTGATTTTCTTCCTGTAGTTGATTTCTAGTTTCATACCGTTGTGGTCAGAAAAGATGCTTGGTATTAGTTCAATCTTCTTAAATTGATGGAGACTTGTTTTGTGGCCTAATATGTGATCAATCCTGGAGAATGTTCCATGTGCCTTTGAAAAGAACGTGTATTCTTCGGTTTTTGGATTGGATGCTCTGTATATATCTACTAGGTCCATCTGTTCTAGTGTGTCGTTTAAGGCCAATGTTTCCTTATTGATCTTCTGTTTGGATGATCTATCCGTTGGTGTAAGTGGAGTGTTAAAGTCCCCTACTATTATTGTGTTACTGTCTATTTCTGTTTTTATGTCTGTTAATAATTGCTTTATATATTTAGGTGCACCTACATTGGGTGCATAGATATTTACAAGTGTTATATCCTCTTGTTGGATTGTTCCCTTGATCATTATGTAATGCCCTTCTTTGTCTCTTTTTACAGTTTTTGTTTTAAAGTCTATTTTGTCTGATATGAGTACTGCTACCCCAGCTTTCTTTTCATTGCCATTTGTGTGAAGTATCTTTTTCCATCCCTTCACTTTCAGTTTGTGAGTGTCTTTAGGTATGAAGTGTGTCTCTTGTATGCAGCATATATATGGGTCTTGTTTTTTTATCCAGTCAGCCACCCTATGCCTTTTAATTGGAGCATTTAGTCCATTGACGTTTAAAGTAGCTATTGATAAGTATGTACTTACTGCCATTTTTTAACTTTTTTTTTTCCTCAGTGTTTTAGTAGTCCTTCTCTGTAACTTTCTTCCTCTATACAGAATTGATGGTCACTTTAGTTTGACCTCTGTCTGAAACCTGTACTCTTTAACTACCCTCCTCCCTCCTTTTATGTTTATGATATCATATCTAACCTCTTTTTTGTGCATTTGTGTCCATTACGTTCTAATCATGGAACTAGATAATTTTTCTTATTTGTGGTCTTCTCTTTTCCCCTTAAATCAGTCCCTTTAACATTTCTTGTAACACTGGTTTCTTGGTGACAAACTCCTTTAATTTTTGCTTATCTGGGAAAATTTTGATCTCTCCTTCCATTTTGAATGATAACCTTGCTGAGTAGAGTATTCTTGGCTGTAAGTTTTTTCCTTTTAGCACTTTAAATATATCGTGCCATTCTCTTCTAGCCTGTAAGGTTTCTGCTGAGAAGTCAGCTGATAGCCTTATGGGGTTTCCTTTGTATGTAACTTGACATTCTCTTGCGGCTTTTAGGATTCTCTCTTTATCTTTAATTCTGGACATTTTGATTATTATGTGTCTTGGTGTGGGCCTCTTTTGGTTTATCTTGTTTGGGGCTCTCTGTGATTCCTGTACCTGGATGTCTGTTTCCTTCCTTAGGTTAGGGAAGTTTTCATCTATTATTTCTTGAAACAGATTCTCTGCCCCCTTGTCTCGCTCTTCTCCTTCCAGGACACCTATAACACGGATGTTAGTGCGCTTGATGTTGTCCCAGAGGTCCCTTAGACTGTCCTCACTCTTTTTAATTCTTTTCTCTTTTACCTGTTCACCTTGGGTAATTTCTTCTAGTCTTTCGTCCAGCTCACAGATCCGTTCTTCTGTATCCTCTACTCTGCTTTTGAGTCCCTCTAATGAATTTTTCATTTCCAGTATTGTATTCTTCATTTCTGATTGGTTCTTTTTTATATCTTCCATTTCTTTGTTGATATTCTCACTGAGTTCATCTATTCTTCTTCCCAGATCAGTGAGCATCCTTAACACTCTTAGTTTGAACTCTCTGTCGGGTAGGTTGCTCATTTCTGTTTCACTTAGTTCCTTTTCTGGGGTTTTGTCCTGTTCCCTTACTTGGAATGTATTCTTTTGCCTCCTCATTTTGCCTCTTTTCCTGTGCTTGTGTCTATGTATTAGGTAGGTCAGCTACATCTCCTGCTCTTGGATAGGTGACCTTATGTAAGTGATGCCTCAGGAGGCTTCCAGTGTGCTTCCCTCAGTTCTCAATGTTCCAGGGGTGGCCCCTATGTGGGCTACGTGTGTCCTTCTATTGTGGCCTGTTAGCTCTCACTATAGGCGCCCAGGGAGGCTGAGTTATGCTCCTGGCCAGCTGTTGTAATGCTCAGCTGCTTGTAGTTGTTGTGGGCCCTTCAGTCTCTTTATCAGGTGTGGGGAGCCCCAGCACAGTTGGGTGTAAGTTCTAATACCACATTTGTGTCACAGTATTTCTTTTAAGTGAGTAGGCCCCCAGTGTGGCAGGTTGTCAGGCTCAGGGCCTTACAATTGCTGTAAACCTCTAGCCTATTAGGTCTCTTGTCAGCTCTCTTAGGATTGCAGCTGGGTGGGGCTGGCCTCAGGCACAGGAGCACCCAATTGTTTCAGGCTTTGGAAGGTGGGGCAAACCTCCTATGTGGGTCTTTGAGAAGCACAAGTCTTCTGCAGCTGACAAGCCCTGTTGCCCACAGGTCCTCACACACAGTCAACACAGTCCTGCCCCGTGTGAGCGCCCCGACCTCCCCAAGCGGACCCAGTCTCTCCACGGCGGGAGCCCCACACACTCCACCACCACCCCACACTCTCCACCCGCTCCTTGTGCACACCCTGCCCCGCTCAAGTCAGCTCAGTTGCCAGGCTGCAGAGAATCCAGTCACCAATCTATGCAGGCCCACATGTTGCCTGAGGGCTTGTTGTTGGTTGGGGCCAGTCTCTAGGGTGGGCTGCCTGCCCTGGCTGAGCTGGATTAAATCGGTGCTCTAGCGGGTGGAGCAGACCCTGGGTAGCAGGTCTCAGGGAGAACTCCAATGGCGTCTGTGTCAGCATGCTCACACCAGGCCACAACAATGGCCGCCGCCAATGACCCAGTCCCTGGAGAGGTCTCACCCCTCACCGAGATGCACTCAGGGCCTATTAGGTGAGTCTCTTGTCACCGAAGCACTGTGCACCTTTCTTTCTGGTGATTTTAGGTTGCTTTCTGGAACGGGTGAGTTTGTGCGCGGGCCCTTTAAGAGCCAGTTTTAGTTTCTTTGTGAGCCGGGTTTTCTGGGGGTGCTACCCAATGCTTTAGTATCAGGCAAAGTCAGATATTATGCCACTGGTGTCGATTGTGCTGGGTCCACATAATGCCCATAGCGGGGGCGCTCCCCAGCTCAGGGCCCCGCGCCTCCAGGGAGGCTGCATACCTGTGAGCTGCTCCCGGCGGCCATGAAGCTGGCGGCTTGTGAAGGCGGCGTTTTTCCTCTCCGGAAGGGAGTCTCTGCCTCTTCTACCCCAGTTAGGATTGTCCGTTGTGGCAGGAGTTCCTCTTATCCAGTTTTCAGTTCTGTCTCAGGGGTAATTTTTCCACGAGTAGTTGTAAATTGGCTGTGTCCACGATAGGAGGTGCGTTCAGAGTCTGCCTACGCCGCCATCTTGACTCCGCCTCCTCTTATAATCCCTTTTATTTATGTGGTATTCATTGTTGTTTCTCCTCGTTTGTTTCTGATTTTCTTTATTTGGGCCTTCTCTCTCTCTCTTTTTTTTTTAGTGAGTCTAGCTAAAGGTTTGTCAATTTTATTTATCTTTTCAAAGAACCAGCTCTTAGTTTTGTTGATTTTTTTCTATAGTCTTTTTCATCTCTAATTCATTTATCTCCACTCTGATTTTTATTATTTCCTTCCTTCTACTGATTTTGGGCTTTATTTGTCCTTCTTTTTCTATTTGTTTTAGGTGTAATTTTAGATTGCTTATTTGAGATGCTTGTTTTTTGATGTATGCCTATATTGCTGTAAAATTTCCTTAGTATAGTTTTTGATGTAACCCATAGATTTTGGTATGTTGTGTTTTACTTTTCATTTGACTTCAGCTATTTTTTGATTACTCCTTTCATTTCTTTGTTGGCCCAATAGTTGTTCAGTAACGTTTTGTTTAATCTCCACATATTTGTGACTCTTTCAGCTTTCTTCTTGTAGTTGATTTCTAGTTTCATACTGTTGTGGTCAAAAAATTTTTTCAATCTTCTTAAATTTATTGAGACTTGTTTTGTGGCCTAATATGTTATCTATCCTGGAGAATGTTCCATGTGCATTTGAAAAGAATGTGCATTCTGCAGTTTTGGGATAGAATGTTCTGTATATATCTATTAAGTCCATCTGGTCTAGTGTGTCATTTAAGACCAATGTTTCCTTATTGACCTTCTGTCTGGATGATCTATCGATGGATGTAAGTGGAGTGTGAATGTCCCTTCCTATTGTTGTGTTACTGTCAATTTTTCATTTTATGTCTGTTAATATTTGCTTTACGTATTTAGGTCCTCCAATGTTAAGCACATAGATATTTACAAGTGTTATATCTTCTTGTTGGATTGTTCCTTTTATCATTATGTAATGTCCTTTGTCACTTGTTACAGCTTTTGTTTTAAAGTCTACTTTGTCTGATATAAGTATGTTACCTCAGCTTTGTCTTCACTTCCATCTGCATGGAATATCTTTTTTCTATCTCTTAACTTTCAGTTTGTGAGTGTCTTTAGGTATGAAGTGTGTCTCATGTATGCAGCATATATATTGGTCTTGTTTTTTAACCCATTCACCCACCCTATGTCTTTTGATTAGATCGTTTAGCCCAATTACATTTAAAGTAACTACTGATAATTATGTACTTATTGCCATTTTGTTACTTTTTTTCTGAATGTTTGTGTAGTTCTTGTCTGTTCCTATCTTCTTCTCTTGCTCTCTTCCCTTGTGTTTTGATGACTTTCTTTAGTATTATTTTTGAGTTCCTTTCTTTTTATATTTTGTGTATTTATTTCCTCTACTCTGTTGTCCAGATTGTTGATCCATTCTTCTGTGTCATCTACTCTATTGTTGATTCCTTCCAAGGAATTTTTCATTTCCATTATTGTATTCTTCAGCTCTGATGGATTCTTTTTTATATTTTCTAATTCTTTGTTGAAGTTCTCACTGTATTCATCTATTTCTCTGCCCAGTTCAGTGAAAATTCTTAGGACCACAAGTTTGTAATCCTTGAAAGGTAAATAAAGAGTTTATTTCTATTTCATTTAGTTATTTTTCTGAGAATTTACCCTGTTCTTTTATTTGGAATATATTCCTTTGTCTTCTCATTTTGCCTACTTGTCTGTGCTTATTTCTATTTAGTAGGTAGACCAGTAATGTCTCCAGATCTTGGAAATGTGGCTTTATGTAGAATATGTCTTATGGGGCCCAGCAGCATGCTCCCATCTTGTCACCCATGCCAAATGCTCCAAGGGTGTCCCCTCTGTGGGCTGCATGTGCCCTTCTGTTGTGGCAGGGCTGCTATTGCTGCAGGTGTATGGGTAGATTGGGCTGGTCCCTGGGACAGCAGATTGTGAGGCCCAGACACATGCAGCTGCTACAGGCACATTACTGGGCATGACAAGCCCCTGGCAAAGCTGGCTGCAAGGTCTGGTAATGCACAACTACTGTGGGATTACAGGTGAGTAAGTCAGGCACCCAGTGTGGCTGGTTGCTAGGCCTGGGGGTGCACAACTGCTTAAATATTTTATTAAGAAATCACCTTGAAAATATTTGGTTCAAATATAGGTGAAATAGTTAAAAAAAAATTCCACTACTTTTATGAAGCTCAGTTCTCTATATCTTGTCCAATAAAATTCTATCTATGTCCCCTCTTGTATTTACAAATTAAATTGATTGCCTAAAGGGCATCTCAAAATAACATAGTCCAGCCCTGATTCTTTTCATTTAAACCTGTTCCTAACACTGTCTCCCAATCTCAGTTAATGTCCTTAAGATTAGGGAACTTTTTTTCTTTTATATTCAATTATTTAGGAAATTCTCCCAATTAAGCCTCAAATCTGTCAACAAAACCTTCTCCATCACTATCACTTTAGTTCAAGACATAATTTTCTTTCACCCAAGTGATTGTAAGGGCCTCCCATCTGTTTTTCCTGCTTCTACTCTTACAATCTTACTCTCTATTCTCAACAAAGCAGCCACAGTGATCCTGTTGAATATTTAATCTCATCATGTCTCTCTATTTTCAACCTCAGCTCCCTCAATGGCACTACATTTTACTCTAAGTAAATGTCATACAAGGTCCTATAAAATTTGGTCCTTTCCTAATTCTCTAACTTTACCTCCTATTCCTCAGCTCTTGCTTATTCTACTCAGCAGCCTTGCTGTCCCTGAACACTCAGACATACTCCTACTTCAAGGTCTTTGCACTATTTTTCCTGAAGTTTTCTCATACTAAGAGCCTGGCTCACTTCCTCAAGCTCTTCAAATGTTTACTTAAATATTACCCTCTCATTGAGACCCCACCTGGCCACCATACTTATAATTGTAACCACTATCCCCAGCACATCATATTTCCCCTACTTCCTTTATTTTTTTCTCACAATATTTTATCACTTTGTAACCTACTATATGACTTAGTTATTTATTTAATTTAGTCTGTCTTCCTCCAATCGAGAGATTTTCAAAATTCTGAGAGAGAAATCTATTATTAATCCACAGTTTTCTTACAACCTGTTTAAAATAATGTGTATGATTTTTGCCCTACTTCACTCTTTTGGAGATAAATAATGGCTTTTGCACAGTACATCTAACTCATCTAATTCAGTCTGATTTGATACTTCCATTGGGAAGTATAGATCATTCTGAATTGATTGCTTTGGGAAGTCTCAACAGATATTTCATATTCAGTGGATTAACACAAATAGCAGGCTGTGGTTTTACATCTTGTTCTAAAGGCTGACTATCATTTGGATCCAATGCTGCCCTATTTACAGGCAGAATGCAAAGCAGGATAATCTGTAGAACTCAGTGGAAACGTAGGTGATTGCCTATAGTTAGGAAATTCTTACTTCGTAGATCTGGATATACACATCAATTTTAAAAGAAAACTAAAATTTCTTAGGTAATTGTAATCTACATCTCAATGGGAATCAGAGCAGTAAGGTACTGATATAAACTTGGGAAAAAATAATTTTATGTTGTCTAGCTCGTTTCCATCTGATTTCCTCCACCTATGTCATGTTCCTCACCAGAGAGATATCTGAAAAGTTAAAATCTGTCCACATTTGATTAGGTAAAAGTAAATCGCAATCCTAGGTCATGACCATTTAGCTGAAAAAACCAATTGGTACTGTTATATGGAATCTCTTGGAACAGGATTATTAGGCAGCCCACAGGGAACTATTCTTATTTATATTCTTTTATATAATGAATATTTACATTATATACCATGTATCAAGCTTTGTATTAGATTTAATAGATTGATGAACAAGAAAGTCAGAGTTCCTAATTTCATGGAGTTTACTTTCTAAGTAGGTATAGAAATAATAATCCAGTAAACAAATAAACCACAAAATAACAAACTGAAAAATGTTTTATAATAGGTTATTATTATGGGGAAAAATGTGTGTGGGGTGTGTGTGTGTGTATTGATAGTGCTGGTAGAATATTGGTGCTGGGATTTACTCTTAAAATAGTTTAAAAAGGGCTCTCTGAAGAGGTGATAGTTAATTGGGCCAAATCTTACAGGTTATAGAAAATTTGGGGATTTTATTGTAAGAGCAATCGGAAGAACTTGATGGTTTTTAAGCAGAGATGTAGCCTGAATTATTTATATTTTTAAATACATTTCACCTGCTATTTGGAGAATGGATTTTTGTGATCTAAGTGTAAAAACAGAGAGAGAGTAAAAGGCATCTTCACTAGTAAACTGGAAAACACAAATACAGAGGGCTAGGCATACACTCCTGTCTTACTGCAACATAGAAATATGACAGGAACAATAGGAACTTAACACAATAGAAATGGTAGGCCCTCTGAAACAAGTACAGATAGTTTCCAACTTACCATGGTTCAACTTACAATTTTTTGACTGTATGATGGTGTAAAAGTAATACACATTCAGTAGAAACCACACTTCAAATTTTGAAGTTTGATCTTTTCCAGAGGCTTGCAATATATGATATAATACTCTCTTGTGACGCTCGGCAGTGGCAGTGAGCCTCAGCTCCCAGTCAGCCACACAAACATGAGGGTAAACAACTGATACACTTAGCCATTCTGTCCCCACACAGCCATTCTGTTTTTCACTTTCAGTACAGTATTCAATAAATTACACAAGATATTCAACACTTTATTATAAAATAGGCTTTGTGTTAGGTGATTTTGCCCAACTGTAGGCTAATGTAAGTGTTCTGAGCATGTTAAGGGAGGCCAGGCTAAGCTCTGATGTTAGGTAAGTGAAGTATATTAAATACATTTTTGACTTATGATATTTTCAACTTAGGATGGGTTTATTGGGATATAACCCCATCATAAATGGAAGATCTGTACTAGTAAGTTCTAAGAGAGCCAGAAACTATTATAAATGCTATACTTCATAATTAATCTAATATTTACTACAACCTTATGGAATAGATACTATTTTTCTCATTTTAGACCTGAGAATATTACGGAACAGAGAGTTTGACCATTGCAAGGTTATATATCTAGTAAGTAACATAACATAGATATGAGCCCAGAAATTTTATTCCTGAACTTAAGCTGTGAATGATTATAAAGCATCTGTAATTTTACTATAATGTTATGGAGGAATCTCATGAAGACCAACTAATATAAGGTATTTTGATCCAAGTTTGCTTCAGAGTGGACCCAATAGAATCTTGGACTCACCTGCAATTATTTTCCCAGTTCCCAAGTATTTGCTGCATATCAGTAATTCTGAAGTTTAAATGGAGTGGGAAAAAAACCCAGATTAGCCAACTCAATGTTTGAGGAGAAGAGCAAAGTCAGAGGACTGACACTGTCTGACTTAGAGATTTACTAGAGAGCTAGAGTAATCAAGACAGTATGATATTAGCAAAAAGAATAGACAAATAGATCAATAGAACATAATAATAAAGAGCCAAGAAATAGACCCCAATAAATATAGTCAATTTATCTTTGACAAAGGAGCAAAGGCAATATATTGGAGCAAGCATAGACTCTTCAACAAATGGTGCTAGAACAACTGGGCTTTCACATGCAAAAAAAAGAATCTAGACACATAACTTACACCTTTCAGAAAAATTAACTCCAAATGGATCACAGACCTAAATGTGAAAGACATAACTATGAAACTCCTAGAAGATAACAGAAGAAAACCTAGATGACATTATGTATGGTGATGTCCTTTTAGATACAATACAAAAGGCATGATCCATTAAAAAAATTGAAAAACTAGACTTCATTAAAATTAAACGACTGCTCTGTGAAAGACAATGTCAAGAGAATGAAAAGACAAGCCACAGAGTTGGACAAAATGTCTGCAAAAGACATATCTGATAAAGGACTATTATACAAATACACAAAGAGCTCTTAAAACTCAACAAGAAAATGAACAACTTGATTAAAAAATAGGTAAAAGACCTTAACAGTGATCTCACCAAAGAAGATATACACATGGCAAATAAGCATATAAAAAGGTGCTCAACATCATATGTGTTTAGGGAATTCCAAATTAAAATAGCTATGAATTATCACTACACACCTGTTAGAATAGTCAATATCTGAAACTCTGTTGACACTAAATGCTGGCAAGGATGTGGAGCCACAGAAACTCTCATTCATTGCCCCCGAGAAAGCAAATTGGCACAGCTGTTTTGTAAGACAGTTTGGCAGTTTTTAGAAAACTAAATATATCCTTACCTTGTGATCCAGCAATTGTGCTCTTGGAATTTACTCAAATGCATTGAAATTTATGTCCATACAAAAACCTGAATGTGAATGTTTATAACAGCTTTATTCATAATTGCCAAAACTTGAAAGCGACCAAGATGTCCTTCAGCAGGCGAATGGATAAATAAACTTTAGTACATCTAGACAATGGAAAATTAATTAACGTTAAAAAGAAAGGGCCTATCAAGCCATGAAAAGACATGGAGGAAACTTAAACGCATATTACTAAGTGAAAGAAGCCAATCTGAAAAGGCTATATGCTGCATGATTCTAAACGAATGGTATTCGTTTAGATCAGTGGTCGTCAGGGTTAGCAGGAGGGAGGGATGGAATACAGAGAATTTTTAGGACAACCAAACTATTCAATGTAATACTACAGTGGATATATGTCATTATATCTTTATCCAAACCCATAGAATGTACAACACCAAGAGTGAACCCTATTGTAAACTATGGATGCTGTATGATAATAATGTGTCAATGTAGGTTCATCAATTTTAACCAATGTACCACTAGAGTGCTGGATGTCAATAGGGGAATTTTTGCATACTTAGGGACAGGGGGTAATATGGGAACATTCTTGCTCAATTTTGGTTCAATTTTGCTGTGACTTAAGACTCCTTAAAAAAATTGTTAACTAATTTTTTTAAAAAATCCTCTGAATCCAATTTAACCATTATTGGTTAAATACATCATAGGGACACACAGCTTTTCATTTTAAGTGCTCAGATGGTACATCATTTTAATGTCCTGAGAACATACCAAATATTTATAATAGGTACTGTGGTTTCATCCTCTTTTCTTATTTGGTTAAACCTGTATCTACTTATTTTTTCTTTAATTAAATTACATAGTGTTTGAATATAATGTGTCTTAAAAATCAGCTGGAAAAAATCAACAGATAGATGTTCGTACCATCTCATTTTTCACTGCACGTGAACTCAATCAGTTAAATCACTCTTAACTCTATGACTTTTGACAATGTTTTGAGACATTTGGCAGTTTTTACCACCCTTAATATCACTGCATGATGCATGATGAATATGTAATTTACCTGTTTTTGGCAAAACAAAGTACAGGCTTTCTTTTTATATCATTTCTGTTTTTTGTAATCTTCCTTTTTTAAAATATAATTTTACTAAACAAATAAACAAAACATCTGTGGAAGTTTTTTCTTTAGCAAATAACTTTTACTTTACATGGAGCAAATTTAATTTGAATAGATCTATTACTTTCCTCCTCAAAACACGTTTTTTATCACAATGTTATAGGAAAGTGGTGATTTTTTCAGCTTAGTGACACTTAGTACTCCAAATTTGAGTTAACTTTCAACCTCTTGTGGTCTATATCATGCAAATAACTGATGTGACAATTAAATGAACAAAAAAAGTTGTAAGTATATCAATTTGACTTTTATAGTTATAACAATATAATTCAACCATTCAGAAAGGCATATTTTCTAAAACAATTTAATTTCAGAATCTAAACCCTTAGCTTTACTGATGGCAAGGAGTTTAATTTATTCAGAACTGATTTATTACTCAAATCCATTAATTTCTTAGCAAATTTGGCTTAATAATTTAAACATAAATTTAAATTTTTCACCAATAACACCCTGCCAATGATGAGGTGGAAATAGATATTTGTGTGTGTCTATCTGTCTTGATTATGTTGCCAAGCCCTTTTCAGAAATTGATATTGCTCTCTCAGTTAAATTTTTGCAGGCCAAAAAGTATATAATCTTCCTTGACTCAGCTCTCTCTAGCTCTACTGATCCAATGAGATTTAGCCACTTGTTCCCTCAGATGAAGTTTACCACATCATTTTGGTAATATGCATCTTTTTTGCACTTACTCTGCCTCTCAGTAGATGTTCATGGTCTTGATTTCCTCTAACGTTTCTATACCAGAATCTCCAGAAAAACATTTGTTCATCACCACCTTGTCTTGTGGGAACTGAGGGAAGCTTCCTTGTGAGTAAATCTATTACATTGCCCACTCTACTCACACTTCTAGAGGTTGAAGCAGGTTGGAAAAAGAATGGTCTCTACACCATTTCTAACTCTCTTTTCACCAAAACATTTCTTTTCCACTGCATCTTGGAGCTCTCTTTTTCTTCCCTCAGGGCACAAAGATACAATAAAACTATATGACAAGATGTTGTTATACTAAGCACAATTTTTGCCTAAGTGTTAAGACAAGTTGAAAAAAAGCAAAAAGATTGAGTTTACATAGTGTGGTATGCTAGAACCCGACAGAAATGGAAATGAGAATCATAGAATGAAAATCTAACTTGTAGTTACAATACCCAATGACATATTTCATTATCTCCTTGTAACTAGAGGAAATTTCCAAGGTCATTTTTTATACGTATGGCACTGTGTTCCTATTTCAGGAGGACGTGGGCTTGGGAATCAAGATGCAGATATGTACCTCCTATGATTGTCCCCACACAATCCCTTTCAATATTTTTGTTTCTCATTCCTAGAACTCTGAGGCCTGCTATTCCAATGATTATATCTAGGGCTATGATGATTCCATAAAAGGGAAATTATCTTTAAATTTTGAACAATTGTTTCTTTGGGGCTCTTAATAACAATAAGAGCATGTAGGGGAAAAGTGTCATGGTAACCAGTAAAGTGACTGAGTAGCTATATAGAAGAAATAAGGTTGTACTATACAACCAAAATCGTGATATATATGGCAGAAAATCTAAGGGTCTAGGGGAAATTGAAGGTATGATAGTCTATTTACTAGAAGTCTCATTTTATATTAAAGGAAATTCAGGCCTAGAGAACAGTAGAGACCTAGCCAAAGAAAATCTTTGTATTCATTGTAGGGTCAAGACCAGAACTCCTGCCCTTGATTCAACAATTGTTTTTTAGAAAAGTAATGTCAGAAAAATAAATAAAGAGAGAGAGACAGAGATGATATTTTTGCAAAATCCAATATGCCAAGGACCACCTACTGTAGGATTAGTTTTTGTAATTTTCAAGAAAGTCAACGTGAAGTATTAACAACTTTGTATTAAATAACCATTTGCCTAATAATCTCCTTAAAATTGAAATTAAGAGTACATTTGCAACAACATTTTGGAGTTATTTGACAGAAAAATTATCCTTATTTTCCAGCTGAAATTCAGACCTAAATATGGACCAATAATGTACTTAGGGCAAGAAGCATTTCAATTATGTGACTACAAGCCATGACCTATTTTATCTCAGTCTAATGTCATTGTAAGAATAGGAGCATCTAGTCATCAGAAGAATCTCACCCCTCTAAGTTTTTTCTAGAGCAGAGATTTTTATCTTAATAGAACCATAAGATGGATTCATCTGCCAGCCAAATCCATCTATGGCCAACAAAAAGTAAAGTTTAAGAATCACTAAAAGTAGAAAAGAGACAGAAAGTCATGTTCCTGTTGGAAAAGTTTTTTCACTTCCAATAAAAATCAATTATCAAACATTTATTGAATATTAAACTTGATGGAAAATAATATGCATTGTGCTTTGGGGTTAGAAAAGTAGGTGTTCTTAAGATTTTTTTTGAACAAATAAAATGTTAACTAGTAGAACAGAGTCTTTCATAAATCCTTGTATTTTAAGGATCCATGTAGCACTCTAATCTCTGAATCACCATCAGGGTTATTCTTCTCTTCCTTGAAAAAATGGCACAACATTCATAGCCAAATAGCTCTATGATCTGATTCTGCAGAATCTAAGAAATCTGACAGACTTCCTTCATTCTGTCCCACTTTCTCTGTCCCCTTTAGTTCAAACTAGCAGTGTCTTTGCTTGTATAACCCAATTTCCATTCCTGGCTTCTGCTGAAATGGATGATGAGGCTGTAAGTCACACCCATAATCTCTTTATGAAATGATTGTTCAGCCACACCCTTAGGGTCCTCTTCAGAACAAGTTTTTTTTTTTTTTTCAATATGGATAGGCTGAGAATTTTCTAAATCTTCAAGTTTTGGTTCCTTTTTGCTTAACAATTCCTTCTTCAATTTATCTCTCTTTTCATAATTTACTATAAGCAGTCAAGAGGAACCAAGCTGATCCTTCAAAATTTTGCTTAGAAATCTCCTCAGCTAATACCCTATTTCACTGCTTACACTTTTACCTTCTAGAAAACACTAGAACACAGTTCGTCTGAGTTCTTTGTCATTTTATAATAAAAATCACCTTTCCTTTAGTTTTCAATAACACATTCCTCATTTTCATCTGAGACCTTATAGAATTACCCTAACAGCCATATTTCTAACATGCACCTCAAGACTCTTCCAGTCTCTACCCATTACCTAGTTCCAAAGCTGTGTCTATGTTTAGTGTTTGTTACAGCAGCACACCACTTCCAGTACCAAAATCTGTATTTGCCTGCTCAGGCTGCCATAAAAAACATTATAGACTGTGTGGCTCAAACAAGAGAAATTTACTTCTCTCAGTTTGGGAGGCTAGGAAGTCCAAGATCAAGGTGCTGGTCAATTTGGTTTCTGGTGAGAGCTCTCTTCTTGGCTTGTACATAGACATCTTCTCACTGTGTCCCCACATGGTAGAGAGAGAGCGAGAATGTGTGTGTGCTCTGGGGTCTCTTCTTATAAGGATAATAGTCCTATTATATGAGCACCTCACACTTTTGACCTCATTTAACCTTGATTACCTACCTATAGGTCTTATCTCCAAATATAGTCACATTGGGAGTTATGAATTTTGAAGGAACACAGTTCAGTCAATAGCAGTGTTTTAGACTGTAAGTAAAGAATTTAAAGAAGATTAAAGACCTTGGGACTTGAGTTATGAAGTATGTGAAATTTGAATAAAGTTATGAAAAGTTAGGAGGAAATTCTGTTTCCAGCACTTGTCTGATTTGTTACCCTGATCAACCCATCTTCTGAAAACATGTAAAAACCTCGTTAAAATGTTTTGTTAAACACTCATTTAAATGTTTATAGTAAATACATTGATGCCAGAATTAAGCGAAAGCAGGAACCTATAGTGGGAAGCATAGAAGAAACTTGCATTTGTCTTGAAGTCATTTGAAAAAGTGGGTGAATTCAAGTTTTTTTTCATGGCCTCAGAGAAAATTGGTGCAGGACCTACCTATAGTAGAAGACACCTGCTTCCCTCTCTCTTTTCAAAAAATTAGTATCCTGTAGCCCAGGGCAATAATTTGAGTACAAATTTTAAGTAATCTTGCCTGCTGCTGAGAAGATTTCAAAGAAAATATCCTGCCTGAAGCATATTGCTAAATGGACAAGAAAATCTCTCCAGAGATTTGGTAGATACAAGCAAGCCCCCAGCCAAGTTTTCAACCCTAATACAAGACACCTTGTTTTTCATTAAATTTCAAGCTATGAATATGTTGTAAAGTAGTAGTGGAAATTGTATTGTCCACAATTATTTTCCAGAAGCAATCACACATCTTGTCTAAGGAACCAAATTACAACTTAGGTCTCCACAAAATCAACATGTAACTTTCCAAAAAGTAGGAGTTCAAAAATACAAGTAAACAAGGAAGCATGAATAAGAGCAAGGATAAACTAATAAACAGGCTGATCCTTACTGCTATGATCACTTCAGATATTGGAAGTCAAGAATATGAAATAGTTAACATGCTTGATGAAACAAAAGATTGGACTGGATATGCAAGTAAAAATCAAATGACTAAAAAATAATAAAGTAGATTCAAAAACAAACAATAATTCTCCAAGAAAAAAGAAACTAAATGAGAAACTAATAGCTAGGCTTGTAGCAAATGGGACTTAAATGAGAATTTGTGATTTGGAAAAAAACACACCAAAATTAATATTACTTTGGTTAGAAGCAAGCCATAGGTCTTGTCCACACTTAAGAGGAGGATATTATACAAATATGCAGGGATAATTGAGGCCCATCTTAGAGTTTATCTGCTACAAATTACCATCTATTCCCACACATACACCTAACATATAATGGGGAAATAGGTGTAGGATAAAATCTGTAAAACTTACCCTTCAAAAAGGGGTAAATTTGGAGGTCTAAAGTTGCCACTGGTCTAGAGCAATTCTGAAATCCAGTTTGACAAATGTTGGGGATTCTTTGATTAGGATTTAAAGCCTAGGAATAATTCTCATTGGTTTTCAGCTTTGCCTTCTGGACTCTGGTTTCTGCCCTCTGAGTCATCGTTCCTATTTAGTGACATGTATCACACATTTGCTGCTGAGTAGGTTTACCAGCCTGTTGTCTGAGAATAGAATTTTGGGGCCCCAAAAAGCTCTTTTCATTTTGTATTCCTTCTGTCTCTTTCAACCAAGCTGTCAAAGTTTTCACTGAAATAATTTTCTCAATTAATTTTGGATCTCCTGTGAATTTGAAGAAGCTGAGAATCAAATTATGTTTCCTCTTTATTTAACAAGTAATTCCTCAAATTATCTCTCTTCTATTATATTTTACTATAAGAAACATGAAGAAACCAAGCAGAAGTTTCAACACTTTGCCTGAAAATCTTCTTAGCTACCTAATCAAGTTTTTCACTTAAATGTTCTGTTTTCTACCTAACCATAAGCAACACTTTTGTTGTTTTCTGCCACTGCACATTGGAAACACCAGTTTCCAGTAACATGTTCTTCACTTCCTTTTGCATCCTCGCAAAAATATCCTCAAAGTACAGATTTTTATAATAATAGACTGTTCAAAACAAATTAGACTTTATATACTATATTATCAAAATTCCTTCAGCCTCAGTACATTGCCCAGTTTCAAAACCACTTCCACATAGTTAGATATTTGGTACCACAGAATCCTACTTCCAAGTATTAAAAATATATATTTCACATATTGTTGCATAAGAATAGTACCATAAACTCAGCAGCAAAAATAAATACACATTAATCATCTCACAGTTTATGTGGGCAAAAATCTGACTTAACTTGGTTCTCTGCAAGGCTGCAATGAAAGAAAGTGTCAGCCAGGTCGGTGTCCTCATCTGAAAGCACAACTGGGGAAGGATTTGCTTCCAAGCTCATGTGGATTGTTGGCATCATTCGGTTCCATGCAAGCTTCCAGATTGACAGCGTGTTAGCCAAAGGCTACCTTAAGCTCTTTGCCATAGAGCAGCTTACAGCATGGCAGCTTGCTTCTTCTAAGCCAATGAAGGAAAGAGTCAGCTTACAAGACTAATATTACATTCTTATGTAATAGAATCATAGATGTGACAACTTTTATCAAATTATATTGTTTCGAAGGAAATCACAGGTCTTGCCCACACTTAAGAGTGATAAGCTACACAAGAAGTACATAAGGAGTACCAGGAGGTGGAGATAATTGTGATCCACTGTAAAGTCAGTCCACCACAGACTTCTCAGAAATAATAATGCAAGTTAGAAGAAAATGAACATGTATCTTTGAAATGATGAAATATTGCCTCTGTAGAATTTGTGAAAAGGGCAAAAAAAATATTTTCAAATAAACAAAAACACCTAACATAGGAGCACTAAAGTATATAAAGCAACTATTAACAGGTCTAAAGGGAGCAATTGACAGCAACACAGTAACAGTAGAGGACTTTAATACTCCACTTACATCAATGGATAGATCATCTAGACAGAAAGTCAACAAGGAGATATTGGCCTTAAATAAAACATTAGACCAGATGAACTTAATATAGAGCATTCCATTCAAAAGTAACAGAATACATATTCTTCTTAAGTGTATATGAAATATTCTGAAAATAGACCATATATTGGGAAACAAGTCTCAATAAATTTAAGAGGATTGAAATCATAACAAGACTCTTTTTTGACCACAATGGTATAAAACTAGAAATCCACTACAAGAAGAAAGCTGTGAAAGTCAGAACATGCTACTGAAGAACTATTGGATCAATAAAGGAATTAAAGGAGAAATCAAAAAATACCTGGAGACAAATGAAAATTAAAACACAACATACCGAAATCTATGGGATGCAGGAAAAGCAGTACTAAGAGGGAAGTATACAGTAATACAGGCCTACCTCAAGAGACATGAAAAATCTCAAATAACCAATCTAACACTAAACCTAAAAGAACTGGAAAAGGAAGAGCAAATGAAGCCCAAAGTCAATAGAAGGAAGGAAATAATAAAAGAGAGAAAACAAATGAAATAGACACTGAAAAGACAATAGAAAAAAATCAATGAAACTAAGAGCCTGTTCTTTGAAAAGAAAAACAAAATTAGGAAACCTTTAGCTAGATTCATTAAGTAAAAAAAGAGATAAGGTTTAAATAAATAAAATCAGACATAAAAGAGGAGAAATTACAATGGAAAGTCATAGAAATACAAAGGATTACAGGAGAATACTATGAAAAGCTATACATCAACAAACTAGAAAACCTAGAAGAAATGAATAAATTCTTAGAATCATACAACCTCCCAAAACTGAATCAAGAAGAAATGCAGAATCTGAATAGGTCAATCACTAGTAGGGAGATTGAAACAGTAATCAAAAACCTCCCCAAAAACAAAAATCCAGGGCCAGACGGCTTTTCTGATAAATTCTACCAAACATTCAAAGAAGATTTAATACATATCCTCAAACTCTTCCAAAAAATTGAAGAGGACAGGAAATTTCCTAACACATTTTATGAGGCAAACATTACCCTGCTACCAAAACCAGCCAAGAACAACACAAAAAAGGAAAATTGGATTCTAATATTGCTGATGAACATAGATGCAAAAATTCTGAACAAAATATTAGGAAACCAAATACAATAATACATTAAAAGGATCATATACCACAATCAAGTGGGATTTATTCCAGGGATAGAGGAGTGGTTCACCATCTGCAAATCAATCAGTGTCATACACCACATTAACAAAATGAAGAATAAAAATCACATGATTATCTCAATAAACACAAAGAAAGTATTCAACAAGATTCAGCATCTATTTATGATAAAACTCTGAATAAAATGGGCATAAGGAAAGTACCTCAACATAATAAAGGCTGTATATGACAAACCCACAGTTAACATCATACTCATGGTGAAAAACTGAAAGCTATCCCTCTCATAACAGGAACAAGATGAAGATGCCTACTCTCAACACTCTTATTCAGCATAGTATTGAAAGTCCTTTCCAGAGAAATCAGGCAAGAAAAAGAAATAAAAGGGATCCAATTGGAAAGGAAGTAGTAAAACTGTCACTATTTGCAGATAACATGATTTTATATATAGAAAACTCTAAGAATCCATGAAAAAACTATTAGAAATAATTAATTTATTTAATTATTTAATTATTAAATAATTTTTAAGACGCAGGGTGCAAAATAAACATACAAAAAACAATTGTTTTTCTATAGAATAACAATGAACTAGCAGAAAGAGAAATCAAGGATACACTCCCATTTACAATCACAAGAAAAAGAATAAAAGACCTAGGAATAAATTTAATCAAGGAGGTGAAAGACTGGTACATTGAAAACTATAAGACATTGTTCAAAGAAATAGAAGACGACACAAAGAAATGGAAAGGTGTTCTGGGCTCATGGAAAGAATTAACACAGGTTAAGATGTCCATATTATCTATAGCAATTTACAGATTCAATGCAATCTCAATCAAAATCTCAACAACATTTTTCATGGAAATAGAATTAAGAATCCTAAAATTTATACAGAACAACAAAAGACCTCAAATAGCCAAAGGAACCCTGAAAAAAGGAACAAAGCTGGAAGTATCCCACTCCCGGATTTCAAAATATACTACAAAGCTGTATTAATCAATACAGCAAGATACTGGCAGTAAAACAGACACAGAGATCAATGGAACAGAATTGAGAGCCCAGAAATAAACATACACATCTATGGACAGCTAATTTTCAACAAAGGAGCTAAGAACAAACAATGGAGAAAGGAAAGTCTCTTCCATAAATGGTATTGGGAAAACTGGGCAACCACACAGAAAAGAATGAAAGTAGATCGTTATCTTATACTATACACAAAAATTAGCTCAAAATGGATTAAAGACTTGAATGTAGGACCTGAAACCATAAAACTCCCAGAAGAAAACATAGGCAGTATGCACTTTGACATTGGTCTTAGCAGTAGCTTTTTGAATACCATATCTCCTCAGGCAAGGGAAACAAAAGAAAATATAGACAAATGGGACTATATCAAACTGAAAAGCTTCTTCATGGCAAAGGAAACCATCAACAAAATGAAAAGACAACCCACCAACTGGGAGAAAATATTTGCAAATCACATACCTGGTAAGGGGTTAACATCCAAAATATATAAAGAACTCATGCAACTCAACAACAAAAAACCAAATAACTCAATTGAAAAATGGGCAGAGAATCTGAGCAGACATTTTTCCAAAGAAGATATACAAACGCCAGGCACGTGAAAAGATGTTCAACGTCACTAATTATTAGGGAAGTGCAAATCAAGACCACAATGAGATATTACCTCATGCCTGTCAGAATGGCTATTACTAAAAGAGAAGAAATAACAAGTGTTGGAGAGAATGTGGAGAAAAGGGAAACTAGTACATTGCTGGTGGGAATGTAAATTGGTGCAGTCACTACGAAAAATAGTATGGAGATTCCACAAAAAATTGAAAATAGACCTATCATATGATCCTGGTATTTCACTTCTGGATATTTATCCAAAGAACTTGAAGACACTAATTCAAAAAGATATATGCACCCCTTCATTGCAGCATTATTCACAGTAGCCGAGACTTGGAAACAACCTAAGTGCCCATCGATGGATGAATGGATAAGGAAGATGATGTATATATACATGTATATAAAACAGAATACTCCTCAGCCATAAAAAAGAGGAAATCTTGCCATTTGCATCAACATGGATGGACCTTGAGTATATTATGCCAAAGCAAATAAGTCAGATAGGGAAAAACAAATATTATATGATTTCACTCATATGTGGAAGATAAATAAATCAATCAACACACAGACAGAGAGAATAGATTCCTGGGTACCAGAGGGGAAGGGGGTGGGGAGAGAGTGAAAGGGGTAAAGGGGCACATGTGTACAGTGACAGATGGCTATTGGACTTCTGGTGGTGAACACAATGTATCTATATGGAGGTTGAAATATAATGATGTACCCTTGAAATTTGTATAGTGTTATAAACCAGTGTTACTTCAATAAAAAAAGAAAAAGGGAATCTTAGCAAACTAGGAATAGAAAGGATTTTCTTTGTTCTGATAATATATCAGTAAAAGTCTACAGTAAATCTAATACTTAATAAAATATTCAGTTACTTTTTCCTAGTTTGGAAATGAAGGATACAAAATATCACTTCTATTCAACACTTTTCTTGAGCTTCTAGCTAGTATAAGTTAATAAATACCAATAAAAGGTATAAGAATCGTAAAAATAAATAAAACTGTCATTCAAAGAAAATCTGATTACATTTTGTTAAATTAATTAATGTTACTTAAACAAATGGAGAACTATACCATACCCTGGGTTGTAGGATTTAGTATCATAAACATATCAATTCTCCCAATATTCATCAATAGTTTCCGTACAAGTTCAATGAAAATACCACAGGTTTATGTGAAACCTTAAAAGCTGATTCTCAATGTGTATGGAAGAACAATGTCCTAGAGTAATGAAGACATTTAAAAAGACCATGAAGAGGATGCAATAAGAAATGTAGCTTACCAAATATCAAACATTATCATAAAGCTACATTAATTTAGACAATATTTATGGGTATAAGGATAAATTATTTGATAAATGTATCAAAAATAGATTCATATAATGGAATTACTGATTTATAATAAAGCAGCAGCTCATAGTCAAAAATATTCATGATAAGTTTAACTATTGACATTAAGTTTATCTGGTTATACAAATTTGGAGAATAAATTTTAATACATAGAGATAATAAAAGATAAGGAACTCCTAAACCAATGAAGAAAAAAGGCAAACCTCCTAATATGAAAATGGACAAATATTTTGAACGAGGATATCCCAAGTAAAGAAAGTTCATGGCCTATAAGCCTGAAAACCCACTGAACATTAGTTATCAAAGAATTGCAAAGTAAATCCCATTAGATATACACCAGCTAGGCAAACATTTTAGAAGGCTAATAATTTTAAATGCTGGTAACAATGTGGAGAAACAATAAATATTACCTACTGCAAAAGGTGGTGAATTTTCATAAATTAGCTTTGGAAACCATTCTAGCATTGTCTAGTAATTTTGAAAACTAAATACTTTATAGCTCAGTAATTTCACAGCTACATTTATTCCAGAGAATAACTTCTACATATGTGCCATACAAAATGTACAAAAATGTCCATAGCAACAAGATTTTTTTAAATACAATGTAGTAACCAAAACATCCATCAACAGCAGTATAGAAAAATAGTTTTAAATATAGTCATATAGAATGAATTGTTGCTTTATGGGACAATATTGGTGAATCTCAGGAACATAATATTAACTAAAAAGAAAGTCTCAGAGTGCATATATACCATAATTCTATTTGTCTAAATTTCAAAAACATGCAAAATTAAATGCTCTATTGTTTTGTATATAAATATACGTAGTAAAATCATAAAGAGAAAGAATACAACGATAAGCACAGGAGAATGGTTCACTCTGAGGAGGCAGAGAATGGAACTGGATCTAGTATAGTATGCAGGCTCTCCATAAATGATTAAAATGTATTTTTTTTCTTAAGATGGATTATGGATCACTACTATATTTTGCATGTTTTGACCCCAGTATTTGATTTCATATTAATATATGTGTATATCAATACAATATTAAATATTGGGTGTATATTCAGAAACCAATATTTAGTAAAATACTATTATTAAAAACCATGAGTAGGGGTTTTTTAGTTAGAAAATTTGGCAGTGATAATCTAGGTTAAAAAACTGGCACGGGGGCTGGCCTGGTGGCATAGTGGTTAAGTTCGTGCACTCCGCTTCTGTGGCCCGGGGCTCACAGGTTTGGATCCAAGGAGCAGACGTATGCACTGCTTATCAAGCCATGTTGTGGCAGGGGTCTCACATATAAAGTGGAGAAAGATGGGCATGGATGTTAGCCCAGGGCCAATCTTCTTCAGCAAAAAGAGGAGGTTTGGCAACAGATGTTAGCTCAGGGCTAATCTTCCTCACAAAAAAACCCAAAAAACAAAAAAACTAACAAAAAAACTGGCATGACTAAACTTAATGGCAAGGTTCTGCATTTCATTTTGGTTAGATTGGTTAAAATGGAGAATCTCTGTCAGGAAATGAAGAAGGATGACGTAGGATTGACATTTTGTGTCAGACTGTATTGTGGTCTGACATCAAGGCTGGGATTGGTGACCTTGATTCTGTGGGTGTTTGGATATATTGTACATTTTTCATCTACAAGACTAATATTCTAATGTATCACTGCTATTCAAAATATCAATAGTTATGCTTAATCTTTTTAATTTTACTAAAATAGTTTGATAACAAAAATTGTCTTGTGGGGAAAAGAGGCCTTTGTAGAATAAAATAGAGATCAATTTCAGAAATTCTTCGATTCAAGTCTCAGCAATTTTTTTAAGTCTTGCAGAATTGAACTTCCCCCCAGTAGTCCCAGGTAAGATAACTTTCAGAATTGAATAATCTTCTTTTCAGCAAGATTGGATGAGAAAAATATACTGAGCTGTTCAATTATAATTCAGAGTTCCCTTGGGTTACAGTTTCTGCTTGTTTTCTCCTACCAAATAGAAAATGGAGAACGATTCCCTCAGTCGGTGGGTAATACTCTCCCCTTAAAGTCCCTTTAAGAAATGGTATTCTTAAAGGGACTCACATATACATAGCATTGACTACAGTGCCTTGACCTTAGCTAGTGGTTAATTCACTATTATTAAATTTCATATATCTTCTGAACATATCTCAGGCCTGGGACACACTAGTTATTTAATAATCATTATAGTCTATGTAAAGAATGAGAAAACTGCAGTCAAATTACACATCTCCAACCTCAAGAGTTTATTATCTAAGAAATATGTTATTTCAAAGACAATATCAAGGATGTGTAGAGTATTGAGGAAATATATAAATTAAATGACAAATATAAACATTTGCCCACTTATTGTTCTCTATCTCAGGTTCCTCACCCAGACTGCGAGGATGACACTTCCCAGTTCAAAGGAGAAATCACAAATTGTTTATTCTAATATCCTTGAAGAATGAAAATGCCAGTAAAATGCTTCAGATACAAACAATACAAGAGAAAAGGAAATCTTATGCTGCTTAAATAGTGACTATAATAAAAGAATTCCTTAAAGAACACTTCAGAAACACTGAAGAGCAAAAGTATTAGTATTCTGTTCCTGACCAAAGACAAATAAAGACCAGAGCATATTACCAACTGCTTTGTTAAAAGCAGAGTCCCTCCTTTTCCTTTTGCCTGCCACAGTGCAGCAAGTTTCCCGAACGATAAACAAGTTTTTTTACATGTGATCTGAATATATTTTAAGAGAAATAAAAAAATAAGAGTGTACTATTTGAAAAAAAATCCTGGCGATGATCATAACGTGGAAAAGTGTTATTTGTAATACTGTCTTATTAGACATTGCAGGCATTAGAAATTCATTTTTCTAGCTTTTGTTCTCATTTAATTAATCAGACAAAAAATTGTATTTAATATTTAAACAAACTGTTTAAACATTTATGCCAAGTGTCTTTTTTCAAATATATAACTGATACAAAGGCTGTGTGAGAATTAGTTTTTGATTCTTCCATTCAATGTTCACATTGCCCATGAAGTGAAAAATAAAAACAATTTGCTGGCATACGCCGCCACTAATTAGTACAGGTAAAATCAATTGTAAATAAGTCTTCATTTGTGTATGTTTTGAACCTACTCTTATCTCTAAACAAATAAAACTCATTCATACAACCACAAACACACACACAGACACACATACAACAATAATAATAACAGCAATATAATCAGTGACAGCAACTTTCCTATAAGGAATGCATTTCCAAATCTTCTGGCTGCCTTCTGGTCTAGAAACTGACAGTACATTCATATTTTTTTATTATATTAATCAGAAGTATCATCTTCTGGTTTTAGAAGCTAGCTATGATTCACTCACATCAGATTTAGGCCGCACTGGAATCTGAGCAGCCATAAATTCTACTTGCTCCTGAGATCTTAGATAGCAATAACTTCTTTTTTAGGTTTTAAATTTCTCCTTTCCATTTCCAAAAATGGGAAATTTTGTGTTTGTTGGACTTCCCAAATAACACTGTTTAAAATTTTCGTGGTTGCATTCTACATGTATTAATGCAGCTCTATGTGAAAGCACGGAGAATAAAAACAAAACATCTCTTATTAATCTCATAATTGATAGTAGAAAGAACTTTTTCAGTCCAGCAGTAGAAAGAAATAGTTAAAATGAGGCCTTCATGATTTAGAAATGTTAAGGGTCTCTGATATGCCTATTAACAACTGTTTTGGATAATTCAGCACTACCTGTATATTTTTTTAGAGCAAGCACTTATTTAAGGAATAGAAATTGTTATTATATCCTTAACAAAATGCTATTTACTTAGTACTCATTTTGTAAATAGTCTATGTCCTGAAATTGTAGACAAAATTCTTGTACTTAGAATAAGGAAAAATTGGGAGAGCAATATCTTAATCAAATCTTTTTTATTTTATAAATGCATAGATGTAACACTGCATTTGATTTAGATGAATTAAAGGAAATTAAAATATTAAGGTAAATTTAAGATTTAGAATTTCCCCGCTTAAACAGTGTAAGGTTGAAGTACAAATCACATGGATTGCTGGAGTTTCAGAGCTTTATTTTTGAGAGACTCAAAGGCATTTGCCAGGAACATGAACATTGATGTTGACAAAATATATTTTGTCTCTAATCAGAGTTTATCAATTAAACTCAGGATACGAAGTTGAGTCTCAAACAGGGCAGGAGTGAGGTAGGACTATGTCTCCATGAGATGAACATATTGAGAACTGATTGCTTCAAGTTACTTTAAATATTGTTTCTAATTGAACAAATATATGGAACAAAAGATATCAAAGTGGGAGTAAGAAAAGAGGTCAAAATACTAATACTACTGTCAAAGCAATATAATGAAACTAATAAAGGAACAAAGAGAGAATGGCTAGTAATTTTCTGACTCTTTAATGAGTTATCAGTGAGAAGTTGTTATATCTACCGTCTGGAGGAGGTTTTCTTTATCTATACACAAAACTTTCTTAATAATGCTAGGAAATTTTCAGCATTGCTATTACTGTATTCTAAAAGAATTTATAAAACATTGACTAACACTGCAAAACTGAGAAAAAGAAACTTAAATTTAAATATAAACAAAACAACATAGATGGGGACTGACAGATGAAACATATAAAAAGTGGAAATACTTTAAACAAAACCATATTGACTTTAAACATTGTTCATATCAAATCTCTGTTAAATAATAAATAAGTCAGAGGGTTAAATACTGTATGATTTCCTTCATCAAGTAGTAGATAACAACAACAATAAACAAACACATAGGGACAGAGATTGGATTGGTGGTTACCAGAGGGGAAGGGGGTAGGGAGGAGGGTGAAAGGGATAATTCGGTACATGTGTGTGGTGATGGGTTGTAATTAGTATTTGGGTGGTGAACATGATGTAATCTATGCAGAAATAGAAGTATAATGATGTACACCTGAAATTTTTACAATGTTATAAACCAATGTTACTGCAATAAACAAAAAATTAAAAAAAGAAAAAAAATAATAAATGGTTTTCTACTGAGTCAAAAAGAAGTCAAAGTGTTTCAGAAATTCCTCTTTTTATAGTTCAAAAGGATTCTTATTCTCTAAGGAAGGTACTAATGTAGGTTAACTAGATATCAACAGCATTTGATTGCAAATAGATATGTTCTTAGTATTTGCATCCAGACAGGAAATCGTAATAATAACACAAACTTAGAACTAGTACCAAAATCTGTAAAAGTTAGATTTCACTACAAAAGTAAGTCAAGTGCATATTTAGAAAAGTCAAATTTTACTTAAGCAACCGCAATAATTTTATGTACTATGATTTTCTCAAAAATAATCACATGAATAAGAACACTTTATCCGCAACTGACCTATGTAAACCAAACTGAAATGATCAAAGAGATACAATAATAGAGGAGAAGGCACAAATCGTGAAAAGTAGAAGTAGACATCTTCAAAGTCTTTGGCTAGATATAGCGTAAATGGAAGACTTTGAGATGTTACTGTAGAAAGTAAAAAGATGAGTTACAGGTACAGGTCATTGAAAAAGAACAACCCCAATTCCTAGATACTAGTGGATTATGCTCCAGAAAGAGCTCCTTAACTAACATTAATTTACTAAGAATCAGCACCATTCAGGAGTGGGTGCACGAGATACCTCGTATAAGTGTAATGATACAGCATTTGATCTTTTATGATTGGCTTATTTCACTTAACATATATGGTTCATAACTCCAGAGAAGCAATGATACTCATGGGAAGGCACAATAAATTGACGGAGGTGTGTTAGGATTGCTTCTTTCTTCTCTGAGAGATTTTCCTGGGTATATCAGAATCACCTAAGGAGGCAACACCGTTGTAAGCAAATTGGAGGCTGAGTCCAATGCTGACCCTTAATCCAAAGACTGACTTCAGTAAAGTAGAGACGATAACTTAAAATGTTTATATCGCCAGTCAGAATAGCACAGAATTCAATCCTGACTTATTAAAATGTTATAATAATCTTATATCAGCAGTGTGATATAATTTGTTATGCAAATTTGCATACTTCCAAAAGTGAAAAGGGGCTCTAAATTACTGTTAAATAATTGTGGAATAATCCTTTATGTATTTTTGAACAAATAGTTTATTACATTGGCAGATTTATAAAATACATCTATTCTGAAGTTATTTTCAAAATAACTAAAAATACAATCTATTTACGTTTACACACAATTTAAAACTTTATGTTCATTATTTGAACATTAAAACTAATTTATGCAGTCCTTTTAATTTTAGCCTTTCTAGTGGGTATATATTCTTATCTCATTGTGATTTTAATTTGTTTTTTCTCTGTTGCCCAGTCATGAGCACCTCCTCATATGCTTGTTGGTCATTCATATATCTCTTTTCCCATTAAAATGGATACTTTGTCCTCTTATTATTGATATTCAAGAATTCTTTCTATGTCCTAAATAAGTCCTTTGTGATATTTGTACTCAAGTATTTTCAGGCTGACTGTGGCATGCATTTTCAATGTCTTAATAATATCTTTTGACAAGCAAATTTTTAAAAAAATTATGACGTGTAATTTATATACATTTTCTTTTATTATTGATATTTTCCTGAAATAATTAAGTGTTAACACAAAGTATTAATGGACACTTTCATATTGCTGGCGTGAGTATAAAATGGCACAACCAAATCAGTTAACTTCACATAAAGTTAAGCATACACCTACACTAAGTTGCAGCTGTTCCAATATATCTGAGGAATATATTCGAAAGACGGTAGTCCATTTGCTCATAGAAATATTTATACCACTATAAACATAGCAATTTCCTTCAAATAGCCAAAAACTGTAAACAATACACAACCTCAAAAGAAAAATGGATAAACAAATTGCAGGTGATCATGTAAAGGAAAACTACTCTGAAATTAAAAAAAAAAAAATACCTCCATTACAAAATCCATTATGTTAATAGAAAGGAGCTGCACCAAAAAGAGTACAAATGGTGTGATTCAATTTTCATGAAGATCAAAAAGAGGAAAAAATTAATCTATGAAGAGAGGAGAGATGACAATAATAGATACCACTGGGGAGACGGTGTTGCTAATTTTTTTTAAAGCTCTTCAGGCATATTTATTTCCAATAAGCACAACAGTGTTTTTACTGTGGTAAGAAAACTTAATATGAGATCTACCCTCTTGACAAATTTTTAAGAGCGCAGAACAGTATTTTAATTATAGACATGATGTTGTACAGCAGATCTCTAGAACTTATTCATGTTGCATAACCGAAACAGTATAGTTCTAAAATGGCAGCTCCCCATTTCTCCCTCCCACCAGCCCCTAGCAGCCATCATACTACTCTCTGCTTCTATGAGTCTGACTCTTTTAGATATCTCATATGAGTGTAATGATACGGCATTTGATCTGTTATGATTGGCTTATTTCTCTTCACATACATGGCTCATAACTCCAGGTTCATACATGTTGTCACATATTGTAGGATATCCTTTTTTCTAAGGAATAATATTCCATTATATGTATATACTGTATTTTCTTTATCCATTCATCTGTTGATAGGCATTTACGTTGTTTCCACATTTTGCACGTTGTGAAAAATGCTGTAATGATCATGGGAGAGCAGGCACCTCTTCAAGATCCTGATTTCAATTCTTTTGGATAAATACCCAGAGGTAGTGTTGCTGGTTTGTATGATAATTTTACTTTTAATTTTTTGAGGTTCCTCAATACTGTTTTCCGTTGCAGCTGTGTTATTTAACATTCCCACCAACAGTGGACAAGGGTTGCAATTTTTCCACATCCTTGCCCACATTTGTTTCTTTTGAGTTTGTTTTTTGTTTGTTTGCTTTTTTTTGATAATAGCCATCCTAACAGGTGTGAGGTGATCTCTCACTGAGGTTTTGAGTTGCATTTCCCTCATGATTAATGATGCTAACCATCTTTTCATATACCTGCTGGCCATTTGTATGTCTTCTTAGGAGAAATGTCTTTTCAATTCCTTCACCCCTTTTGGTTATTTGGTTTTTTGCTATTGAATTGTAGGAGTTTCTTATATATCTTGGAGATTACCTCCTTATCTGATATACGGTTTGCAAATATTTTCCCCCATTCTGTAGGTTGCCTTTTCATTTTGTCAATTGTTTTCTTTGATGTGCAGAAGCTTTTTAGTTTGATGTAGTTCCACTTATCTATTTGCTTTATTATTGCTTGTGATCTTGGTCTAATACCCAAGATATCATTGCTAAGACCAACGTCATAATACTTTCCTCCTGTCTTCTTTTAGGAGTTTTACAGTTGCGGGTCTCACATTTAAGTCTTTAACCCACTTTGAGTTGATTTTTTTGTATGATGTAAAATAAGGGTTCAATTTCATTATTTTGCATGTGGGTATTCAGTTTTCCCAATACCATCTGTTGAAGAAACTCTCTTTTCTCCACTGTATTGTGGGCACCTTTGTTGAAGACCAATTGATCATATACGTGTGGGTTTTCTCCTGGGCTTTTTATTCTGTTGCATTGGCATTTATGTCTGTTTTTATGCTAGCACATACTGGTTGAATTATTGTAGCTTGGTAATATATTTTGAAACAAGGAAGTGTGATTTGTTTCTCTTTCTCGAGACTGCTTTGGATACTAGGGGTCTTGTGTGGTTACATATTAATTTTAGAACTGTTTTTTTCTATTTGTGTAAAAAGTGTCATTGGGATTTTCATATGTATTGCATTAAATCTGTTGATCACTTTAGGTAGTATGGACATTTTAACAATATTAAGTCTTCCAATACATGAACACTGGATGTCTTTCTGTTTATTTGTATTTCTTAATTTCTTTCATCAATGTTTTGTAGGGTCACTGTACAAGTCTTTCACCTCCTTGGTTAAGTTTATTCTTAAGTATTTTACTCTTTTTCATGGTATTGTAAATGGGATTGTTTTCTTAATTTCCTTTTGGATAGTTTGTTATTAGTCTATAGAAACATAACTGATTTTTCTATGTTGACTTTATAACCTGCAGCTTTACTAATTAATTTGTTGGTTCTACTAAATTAATTTGTTGGTTTTTTTGTGGAGTCTTTGGGATTTTCTATATATAAAATCATATCCTCTGCTAACAGAGATAATTTTAGTTCTTTCTTTCTGATTTGGACACCTTTTATTTCTTTTTCTTGACTAATTGCTCTGACTAGAACTGGTATTAGAACAGACTAGAAGTGAACAGAAATGGTGAGAGTGAGCATCCTTGCTTTGTCCTGTTGTTAAAAAGAAAAAGCTTTTAAGTTTTTCACTGTTGAGTATAATGTTAGTTGTGAACTTTTCACATATGATCTCTGTTACGTTGAGGTAAATTTCTTCTATGCCTCATTCATTGAAAGTTTTATCATGAAAAGGTGTTAAATTTTGTTAAATGCTTCTTCTGCATCTATTGAGATGATCATATGATTTTTATGCTTCCTTCTGTTAATGTGTTGTATCACATTTACTGATTTTCTTATGTTGAACCATCCTTGCAGTGAAGGGATAAATAATATTGGTCATGTTATATGATCCTTTTATTGTGCTATTGTCTTTGGTTTGCTAGTATTTTGAGGATCTTTGCATCTATGCTTGTCAGGGATATTGGACTGTAATTTTTTTATAGCGTCTTTTTCTGGCTTTTATATCAGGGCCTCAATAAATGAGTTTGGAAGTGTTCTTTCTTCTTCAATTTTTGGAAGAATTTGAGAGGGATTGGTGTTAATTTTTTATTTGCTTCATGGAATTCACCAATGAAGCCATCTGGGCCTGAGCTTTTCTTTGTTGGTTAATTTTGATTACTGATTCAATAGTCTTTGTTACTGGTTTGCTCATATTTTTTATTTCTTCATGGTTCAATCTTTGGTTCAATTTGGTTTTAATTCTTCATGGTTCAATTTATTTATTTCAACTTATCCCATTTTTTCATATATCATTGTTCATAATAGTCTCATATTACTATTTACTTCTGTGGTATCAGTTGTAATCAGTTGTCTTCTCTTTCATTTCTGACTTTATTATACTTTCTCTTCTTAGTCTAAAGTTTTATCAATTTTGTTTATCTTTTCAAAAACTAATGCTTAGTTTTATTGATTTTTCTATTGTTTTTCGAATCTACAATTTTTTTTATTTCATCTCTAATCTTTATTGTTTCCTTCTTTTTCCTACCTTGCTTTTTGGTTTAGTTTATTTTTTTCTAGTTCCTGGAAGTGTAACCTTAGGTTTTCTATTTTAAACCTTTCTTTTTATTTAATGTATGTATTTTTCACTATGAACTTCCCTCTCAGAACTGCTTTTGCTGCATCCCATAAGTTTTGGTATGTTGTGCTTTCATATTTGTTTGTCTCAAGATATTTTCTAATTGCCATTTTAATTTGTTCTTTTACTCATTTATTTTTCAATATTATGTTTTTTAATTTTCACATATTTGTGAATTTTCTAATTTTCCTTCTGTTATTGATTTTTAGATTCGGTCCATTGTGGTTAGAAAACACATTCAGATGATTTCAATCTTAAATTTATTAAGACTTGTTTTGTGTTCTAACATGTGATCTATCCTGAAGAATGTTCTGTGTACACTTGAGAAGATGTGTATTCTGCTGCTTTTAGATGGAATGCTATGTATATGTCTGCTAGGTCCATGTGGTTTATAGTGTTGTTCAAGTCCACTTTTACCTTATTGATTTTCTCTCTGAATATTCTATCCATTATTATTGTAGTGCCTTCTATTTCTTTCTCAGTTCTGTCAATGTGTGTTTTATATCTTTAGCTGCTCGGATGTTTGCGCATATATATTTAGAATTGTCATATTTTCCTGGTAAATTGACCCTTTTATCATAATGTCCTTCTTTGCATTTTATGACAGTTTTTGACTTAAAGTCTATTTTGTCTGATATAAGTATAGCCACCTCTGCTTTCTTATAGTTACCATTTGCATAGAATATTTTTTTCCATCTCTTCACTTTCAGAGTGACAAGACCATGTGTGTTCTTATATGTAAAGTTAGCACTTTGAAATAGTATTACTTTGATCTTGTTTTTTTTAATCCATTCAGTCTTTCTATGTTTTTTCATTGAGAAGTTTCATCCATTTAAGTTTAAATTACTGGTAGAGAATGATTTACCATTGTCATTTTGTTCATTGTTTTCTGTCTGTGATTCTTTTATCCCTCTTTTTCTCTCTTGCTGCCTTCCTTTGTGATTCACTGCCTTTTTTATAGTGACATGGTTTGCTTCCTTTATTTTTTTTTGTGTCTTCTATAGGTATTTTATTTGTTGCTACCATGAAGTTTACATAAAACATCTTACAGTTATAACAGTCTATATTAAGCTGATAACAACTGGTGTTGCTATTCAATGGAAAAAGGAAGAAGGAAATTCTATGATACGATGGAAGTATTATGAATTTTCATCCGATTGGTCGTTACATCGGTATATGCATCCAAAAAATCATCAAGCTCTTAATGATCAAGCTCTTAACTATTAAGCTCTTAAGCTTAATAGTTAAAATTTTTACCGTATATTGATTAAAATTCAATAAAAAACACAATGGAAATTATAAATGGCCTAAATAGTTTCTGCAAATTTTTACAGTCTATTCACCTCTTAGTAGTATCTGTCCCTAATTCTGTGTTATTGTTATTTTTATGAAGAATTTTTTCGATATCTTATTTTCTCCAACATTTACCTAATGCTTTCTTCCAAGTTGTCTTTTTTAAAAATGAAGTTTTTGACACCTGTTTATACTTTTTTTAAACCAAAATATTTTTATTTAAGAAAGATCTGTCTACACAGGTGTTGAGGTATTTGGTAAGCTATGAGCAAAATATGCTTACTTATTTTTTTCATATTCAAATGTTTAAATATTTTAAGTTAACTATTTTTATAAGTACTCTCTTTTTGCTTCCAATCATTATAACTTTTCTGTAAATATATCTGCAAGACAGGCATCAAATAAATTGTATTTACTTCTAATTAAACTGAATATATTGCCATATTTAGATGCTACAGAATTATAGACCTCTTCATTTGCATTCCATTCAAGATAGAATGCAAATGTTTCCAATTCAAAATAAGAGCTCACCAAAATGTTCTTTCTAGATTTTGAGATATTCCAAATTATATAATTTCAAAATCAAACCTTTACACATTTTGGGTGTTTACAAGTCATTCAGTTTCTTCATTTTAGGCATATTTTTGACTCTTCTTCTTTTTCCTAGATTTGTTATTGAGTCAATAAATGCATTAAAATATAACTTTTTGACAATTCGTTCATGGAATATTTATTTAAAGATGCCTAATTTATTTTGAAAAAAATGCAAGCAAAATTTAGAAAAATAATTTAAAACACTATTTAATATAATTGTTGGATATTTAATTGAATTTATTTAAGTAGGTCTTCAAAGGTCCAGGCTTTGTTAAAGGTAATGATTTTTGCTTATGGACATATTGGACTAAGAGCTCCCAGATGTATCCACCTACCATAAACAACTAGATAAATAGACAAAATATTTGCAACTGTTTTCAGTCATTGAACTATTGGCAGTGCAGGAACATAATCCTTAAGGAAAGATAGATAAATGAGGTAAACTGCAAAAGACATCAGTTGGGCTGAGTTAACACAACAAGAATAGGACTTTGGGAGGTAAAAGCAGCTGGAATTTGTAGAGCAGAGTATTGCCCAATAGAAAGGCTAAATGGAGAAAGAATTCTAGAAAACTCCATAGAGGTTCCTTTGAGTCTGTTGCTAATGCATAAGATGAAACTTCACCAAGTTGAGGAAGGAAGTATTCTGGCACTTCAAGGTAGACCATTTCCATAGCTTACACAGGACTTAGAAACATTTGAACTCCAATCAGTCTTAGCAGATATATCTCATTGAACACCCAGAGTAGTCCGTAGGGATGCCAGAATTATCATGCATAGTAGTAGAAATAAACTAGCACTCAAGTAAAAAGAAATCTAGTTCTGACTCAACACAGTTTAAAAACATGTCTCATAAAAAACAAGCTGATCTAACATTTACTCACAACTCTGACAAATAAGAGCCACACTCTTTAAAAAATCATAGCAAAAACAGACACTCAGCAGTCTGTCATTTTCAATGTTCAGCATTAATAATTATAAATTTCTAAACATGCAAAGAAATAGGAAAATATTACCCATACACAGAAGAAAAATTAGTGAATTGTGTAAAAACATAAAAAATAAATAATTATTGAAATTGACAGAGATTTTTAAAAGTTACCAATAATATGCTCAAGAATTTAAAGGGTATATAATCCTGAAAGCTATGAGAGATAGAACGAAATTTATTTTGTTCTCAAAAATTTTGCAGCAGGAAAGATGCAAGCCCGAGTGGTTTCACTGGGGGAATCGAATCAATCATGAAGAAATAAATCATACCAACCTTAAATGAACTCTTTCAAAAAATGAAGAAAGAGGTAACAATTAGCGACAAATTTTATTAGACTAGCGTCATTGAGATACAAAGATGAAAGACATAAGACAACAAAAACACTTAAGAAAATATATGCAATATAGCAATGTAAAAAAAAATCATGACCCAGTGAGGTTTATCTCAGGAATTCTAGGTTGGTTCAACGTGCAAAAGCCGTTTGTTATTAGTACTTATTCATTAATTAATTTTTCATATTAAGAGATGAATATAGTAGAAAAATGATCATCTTAACACCATTTTTGTGTGATCATTTTCCCAACTTGGAATTCTTTTTAATCCACACTTTGTTGAACAATCTGTCTTCTTACTTACTGATTTAGAATATTATCTCCATTACGTATTTTTACATACACTTACACAAAAATTTTTCCCTTCTTATCTAATTCTCTATCAGAAGTGGTGGTGGAGGTGGAAGGATGATGTATGCGGCGGGAAATAAATACCAAAGTTCTATATTATGAGAAGATTAAGCAATTGCATTTTAGCAGGCAGGGATGACTCATTTCTGAGTTTTGTTTTTGTTTTACTTATTAGAGGTGCAAAGAGAGAGAACAATTAAGGCTACATGGCAGCATTTAATATGATTTATACTAGCATGATCAGAAGAAGAAATAGATCAGTAGAAGTAAATCTAAAATCTCTCTTGAGGATGCAAACTCAAGAGAATTATTTTTTAACTAAAGCACATTTTTTCCCTTCATGGCAAATTTCTTATCTGCAATGCCACACGCTGCCATCTCATCCCTAGACCTTCTCAGCATCACAAAGCCACACACTAGTATTTACTTCATGTTTAAGATTTTTTGTTTGTTTTTATTATAATGACTTTTCCATAAAATGATATTAGCATTACTAGGGCAATTAGTTGTAGATTATGTGTTCCACAGCTTTGATGAAGACATTTAACATTTTTAACTGAGGTAATCTCTGTGAATTGTCTCTTTTCTTTCTTGTCATTTAAAGAAGCCCATCTCCATGTAGTTTTACTCCTTTTTTCTCTCATTTGCCCGTCTCCATAAATTTTAGTAAACCTACACAGGATTTTATATTTTTTATCAATTTACCGCTTTAATGTCTTGAGGCCACTTCATCTTTCATTAAAATAAATCCTCACTCTGATCAATACTTCTGACTCCAAGGACCATCATAATTAATTACATAAATGCAATAATTAGCTTATTTTGAATTCTAGAATCCAAGTTCTGTTCTAGAGTGTGTACTTTTTTGTGCCAACACCATAGTATTTTGACCACTCTTACAAATATTCTGATACTGCATAGAGCAGTTGTCAGCAGACTTGTTTTGTGAAATACTATACCCTAAATACCTTGGGATTTTTTGGGCCATATCATCTCTGTTGCCACTATTCAACTCTGCCATTTTTAAAGGGAAAGTAGCCATAGATATTCTTAGTGTTAATTTCAGCGAGGCAGTGGGAAATTATTAGTAGTATATATATCAGATAAAATATATAATATACAGCATATATAAATTAATAGAACTTGATAAGCACATAAATCCATCAGAAAATGGGGAAAAACATAGCAATAGGAGGTCCACAACAGGAGAAATTCAAAAGGCTAATAATCATGTAAAATAATGTTCAACTTTATTAATGGGCAGAAAAATAGAAATTAAAGGAATTCTAAAGTAGCTCTTTTCATTAAATTTAAAGATGGAATCCTCCTCCAATTGTATAATATTGGAGGAAAAAGAATATTATCATATATTTATTATATGATATAAAATTAGGACAGCATGTTTAGATGGCATTGCTAAATCAATGCAATTCTACTTAAGAATCCAATACTATGAAAATAGTTCCTCACGTATAGAAACACACACACACACAACCACAACCACAATAGCAAAATGAAACCTATAGTATTCATCTGTATTAGATTCCTAGGGCTACCATAACAAAGTACCGCAAACTGCATAGCTTAAAAAAACAAAAATTCGCTGTCTCACAGTTCTGAAGGCTAGAAGCCCCAAATCAAGTTATCAACAGGGCTATGCTCCCTCTGAAGCCTATCAAGGAGTATCCTTCCTTTCCTCTTCCCAGCTTCTTGGGATGGCTGTCATTCCTTGACGTTCTTGACTTGCAGCTGGAGCACTTCAGTCTCTGCCTCTGTTATCACATGGTGCTTCCCCTGTGTTTCTCCTCACATCACCTCTCCTCTTCTTTTAAGGACACCAATCATAAGAGCCCACCCTACTCCAGTATGACCTCATCTTAACTAATTACGTATGGAATGACCCTATTTCCAAGTAAATTCACATTCTGAGGTATTGGGGGTAAGGACTTCTTTATCTTTTTGAGGAACACAACTCAACCCATACACCATCATTTACGTATACTTGGTATATCCAAAAACGAATTACTATACAGCTAATAAAGTATGAGGTGGCCAATATAAGCTAAAATGGAACAATGTCACTAATATATTATTAACCTAGGAAGTAACAAGTCATAGATCATTATGTGTAATATAATCCTTTTACTTTAAAAGTAAGCATATGCATATACTTTCATTTATGGATTTTATCTAACTATGCATTATATGTATACAATGTTTTAAGATATACATAATAGTTATGTAATGCTATAGATATACATACGAAGATGCAATTTTTAAACATGCTGGAGTAATAGGCAACAAACTATATTAAATACTTCATGAATTGGGGAATGGGAGATCAAGTGAAAGAGAGATTTTATTTTCAACTCTCTGTTAGGTCTGTGTTGTTCAATCCAACAAGTAAGATGGATTACTTGATAACTTGGAACCATTTGCAATGCAAAAAAGTTAATATAACACCTATTATCAAAATGAGGCAATGTGTAGGACTGGTTAATTTCTTCCTTCCCCCAGAAAAAAAGAAAAGAGAAAGAAAGAAAGAAAAGGGATGACAATAAATATATTGACAGAATGGTGAACTTCACTAGTAGCTTCAAAGGTAGGCTCTATTTATTCTTATCTAAGAAAGAAACACTGATATATTTGTTTATACAGAGTAGGAACAAGAGCTTGAATATTTTTAATATTTCAGGAGTATAAATTGTTTAAAAAAATTTTTAAAAATTCAAAGTAGTTATCAAAAACCAAACAACTATTGATATCCTTTTACCTGTAATCTAATCTTATGACAAGGAAACTGATTTAAGGAAAAACTCAATGATACATTTATGTAAAAGTTGTATGTCTATTGAGGGTCATAGCAACATATAATTATGTAGATATGTCCATAGTGAACATAGTAAATGATGGTTGAGATGTTATATCATTGTGAAAAATATTTTGTCTGAATATATACTGACATAGGGAAATTTACATGACATATTGTTAAGTGAAAAAATGTTGTGAGAAAGTTTTATATTCCACAACATATGAAATACAAATATAGTACTACACTCTAACAATCTATCCATATGTAAAAAAAATGAAAGAACTGGAATAAAATATTAGCAATAATTACTTAGGAGATGGAAAACTGCTATTTTATGGTTTGTTGTTTGTCAATCTAATCTATTTTTCAATTTTTTTAACCATGAAGTACTCATCACTTAATATGAAAAAAGAAACATTATTTTTAAAGAAGAACAAACTTGGAATATTTTATCAATGACTACCCTATATGGATTTTCACCAGCACCAAAGTAATAATGTTTGTCTTTGCTGCCATGTTCATCATGTTAAAAAATATATCAAACCCATTTATATTGTTTGATAAAATGAGTATGTTTTGATTTCTAGATTCCATAATCTGGAAGTCGGTGCAGTTCTTGTTAACATAGGCACTTTTCTAAGGGAAGAGCAGACTTAAACAAAGCCAGGTCATTTTTCATATGCATCAGGTTTCTCTCATCAATTCATTTTCTCATGAGTCAGTAAACTTTTCCCTTTTCACATATTCTTCCAGATGATCCTTTAAGATTCATTAGCTATTTTATTTGTTTAATGAAGTTTCTTTATTGAATCATAAACTGATTAGTTATAGACACTTTCTGATGTTTCTACTTTCTACTAAACTGTTTCTAACTTTCTACTAAAATTAAAAAGTTTAATAAATATTTAAATATTAAAACTCTAATACAATGCTCTGCATATTTGTGCTTTTGGTGGTCTCTGCTGAGAAGTAATTTTTTTACTCACAGCTTTCGGGCCTCATTTAATTTCTTTGGTTTTACATTTTCTAAATTTTATTTAGGTGTAAAGTACTTTCTACTTTCTGTTTTGTAGGGAGATATCCATTCCAAGTAATTGAGCAAATTTTCACACTGTCCAGAGACTCATAACCATATCAGTTAGATATGTTGATAGCAGCTTTCAACCCAATTCTTAATTATAAGTGAAAGTATTTGCATAGAAGAGTTCTACACACCTAAAAACTTTTGATTAGTCTTACTCTTGCTCTAATGTGATAGGCAGTATAGACAGATGTGCAGAGATAAGACACATTTAAAAGTTTTCTTCCATTATGCTTTTGTTTTTATCTACTTACATTGAAGATCCAAGAATCCTTTATCAAGATTTATTTATATGCAACTCTAGGGCCTTTTAAAAGGACAGACACTTGGGGTCACAGAGCTCATACTTTATCAGGCAGTGTATTTTCCTGTGTTAGATTAAGCGTTTTGTGTAGACCAGGCTTAAATGCCTAAAGATGTTGTGTACAAGCATTTCCCCAGAGAAACTGTTTCATGAACTACTAGTTCTCTCCAGCAGGAGGCACATTGCAAATCCTGATCTTATATTAATCTGTGGAAGAAATTATCTTGGTGAAGCAAGGAAAGATCCCTGGCTCAGGTTGTATGAATCCTGTCTAGAAAAACGTTTAAACTATCTTAGAGGCCAATCTGAAAGTTCCCAGGGAACAAGCAAAATGTCTTCAGAGGCTTTTCTGTTATTGATGTCCATAATTTTAGCAAAGGAATTACTACTTATACTAGAGTTAAATTTACTTTCTACCTGTTTCATCTTTGCATTACTTGTTTTGATTTTTCTATAATTTCTTTCTTTCTTTGAGAACCTTGCATAATTTTCCTGGAACAATTTTATATATGAATAGAGTTGATAAAAATGTTTTGGTTGTGTTCTCAAGAAACCAGAACAATCATGGTTGTCAATAATTTGTTTTGTTTCTCTGTCTTCACTGCAGATTTGTCTTGCTATCTCTTTGCGATGGGTGGAAATGGATTTTCCTCAGTGTGGCACTTGAATATTTCAGTAGGCCAATTGTTCGAGCCTGAAAGTGTGAAGTAACAGCCATGCAAGGAGAAGCTGTTTTTAGGGCATTAGGAGACACATTGTCAAGAGCATCAGCAGAAGCAGACTGTACTACAGCTGTTCTCCTACATTATATAATAGGATACCCATATTTTAACTCTTGGCTGTCACAAGCAATTAACAAAGAATGAAGAAAATAACTTCAAATATTCACAAATAACTAGGAAGTTTCACACACTTTGAAATAGGCAATTATATCCTTCAAGTTTTCATATCAAAATATTCAAAACTTTAGACCATTTCAAGTAGTGCTTTTTAGACAATTTCTTTTTCTTTTTCCTGGTACATTTCTGCACTAATGAAAAATACTCAGTGATCATTTATTTTATTAGGAAATATATATTTGCATTATTATAATCTTGATATGCTGTGATGTTTGTTTGGTGTATATAGTTCCTTCATCATTAAGTAACAGAAATAAGAAAATGGATGTGTGAAAAAGGTATTCAGTCTTGCAAAGTATACTGATTACTTTTACACTAGTCATGAAATACAACCAATAGTATTAGTGTGAAGTTCTTACGACAGTCAAGAGTTGACCTTTGTAGAAAGCTGCAAAAGCTATAAATTTAGTGTTTGTTGAAAATGATATAATAGTATTTCAGCCAATGCATTAAAATTTAAAACTGTTTTCCCAAGCAAGCCACAAGTCTTTCCAAGAATATGAAGGATCAGGTGGTGCTCAAATGTACTCAAAGAGAGACGATGCCAACAATATACTTTACTGTAACTCATAAGTGTCTAAAATCTTAGAAAATTTTTCTAAAATTACAGAAAAATAATGAAATGTTTTGTAACACTCCATGGATTTTGAATTTTATTATTTAATTTAATTTTGGTTTAATGGCTTACAGTGACTACAGCTGAATATTGATTATACAGTTCTTTGTACACTAAAGATGTAAATATAACTGTGATTTTAATTTCTTCTTAGGTTTAAAAATTGCAAAGAGCAAAAATAATTTAACCTCTCATTTTCAGAACAACTTTACTTTGTATGTAATTTTTATAGACATGATGAAATATTTTAAAACGTAATTTCTCTAAGTCTTGCTGGGGTCATGAACACAAATGAAAAGTTGTGTAACCTCTACATACTGTAAAGTATGGTAATTCTTTAATAAAGAGAAAAATTGATTCGTTAATTTTTTTTCACTTTTATTATATTCAAGCAGCTTTAGACTAGTGTGGTAATAGAAATTTACATAAATTTTACAATTAAAAAAAGAACTTTAGAAAAAGTGAAAAGTTAAATTTTAATAGTAGAATAAATGTAAGTAGATTTAGGAGAAGATTTTCCAAGTATAAAATAGCCTATATATAAGTGAATAAGCATATTAAAGAAGAAATAATAGATGTGTCAATCTTCATCTGAGATAAAGGAGAAAAGTAATTTTTAAAGAATTGATTGGAGCCAAGCTATGGAGGAGTCCTTCAGTGAAGCTAGGCAATATGGATTTTATTCAGGATAGGGACCTGATATTCAGGATGGTTCACCTGATGGTTAACGTGTACAATGATAGGAAGGAAATTTTTCAGACCTAAATTTCAATTGCCTACACACTTATTGATGAGAGTTAAGAAGGTTGTTAACAAGATTATTAATAATCTTTTAAAATTTGTAAACCTATGTAAGTATAAATATTCAATTCATGATTTTTATTGCATCTCTATTAATTATTCTTAATAGCCAAAAAAGAAAATGTAGCATCTCACTTTAAAAATATATAAAAATTGAACGTTGGAGAAATAACTTTGAAACTTAAATTTTCTGAGATGACAGAATTAAAAAATACTTCCGAGACCCTCTTTTTTTCCCTAAGAAAACAAAATTTATTATACATTATTATAAGTAACATTATTATAAGTAATTATTATAAGTCTAGAGACAGGAGTCATGGCATGCCATGCAGGGCCACATGGGAAAATACCAGAGTGCTCAGGAGGCAGAAGACAGGAGTGGAAGGATGTTTAGAGTAGCATTTATTGGGTTTTCTAAGGAGCATAGTGAACACTTTAGTATTGGCTAGTTGGAATAATCTCTTCAGCAGGCTTTGGGCTATAGGATTGATCTCTAGTCACCTGGCAGCTGGCCCTGAGATGATTTAAGCGGAGGAATATTGCCTCCTGAGATGCACAGGCCAGAGAGAGGAGGCATGGCTCTGGATTGGCTAGTCTGCATATCATGCTCCCAGCTGAGCTCTTTGCTATGTCTAAGACTTGGCTAGCCCAGGGAAGGGCAGTTTCTCCCCAGCCAGAAAGGTTTTTTTAAGATGTCAAAAACATCATAATATATTGGAAAAATATACACACACACACACACACACACACACACACACACATACAATACAATCGGTCCTCTGATGTTTTGACACTATAGTAAGGAAAGTTTGGGGTCATAGTAGTGGAGATTTTTAGAAGGCAGGGCATACATTGCGCTAAACAGATTAGAAAACATTTTATTATGAGAGTAGAAAGGAGGAAGACAAGAAGTACAAGGAGTGTCTGCAGGCCAGCCCATAACTAAGTTTCCCACTTACACGGCATTAGCCAAGAAAAATAGATCTGAAATTTTGGGGGTTTCTAAGAATAGCTTGGTGGAATTGTAAAGTGTTTGAGAGCTTTATTTTTTAATTAGTATTAAACTAAAGTAAATGTTTGGCACACAAGTCAAGACTGATTTTTTTCTGGATTAATGTTCTATATGTTTACATATATGTCCTTGTTTGCATGCTTTGTTTTTTTCCATGCGCATATATATATATATATATATATATATATATATATAGTGTGTGTGTGTGTTTGAGGAAGATCAGCCCTGAGCTAACAACCGTTGCCAATCCTACTCTTTTTGCTGAGAAAGAGTGGCCCTGGGCTAACATCTGTGCCCATCTTCCTCTAATTTATATGGGACGCTGCCACAGAATGGCTTAATAAGCAATGCGTCCGTCCACGCCCGGGATCTGAACCTGGGAACCCCAAGCCCCCAAAGCAGAGCACACGAAATTAACCGCTGTGCCACCAGGCCAGCCCCCAAGTATATTTCTGACGTTTCATCTGTTATTTCTCAAAATAATTTGTTCCTTATAACTAAAACTAGGGTTATTTTTAGAGAGTTTCTTATGTAAGAAGACATATTTACCAATTCTGTCCTTTATAAAAGCCTTTGTCCTTCAGTTTGGACTAAGTGTGGCGTCTTCTACGCGAACACAGTAGTTGTTATACTATTGTTGAACTAGTAATCAATAAATACTGGATCCTACTGACTTTCATTGTAAAGTATAAGTGATGTTTCTGAGCCTTTCTACGTAAAAGAGTTTCTTACTATTTTAAATTTCACAGGTGGTTCTGTAGTGCCCTCTGAGTTTTAACTCCTTTATTAAGGAGCGTTTACGTTATGTCCTCCTGATAAGTATTATTAGTGCCAGAATGCTTCTGTGCAGAAACCGTTTTAAGCAACATGATTCCTTATTTCAGAAAGTACAGTCATGGACTCTAAAGGTGATAGAAATCTAGTCATTAATTACTATGATATGTTGACATGTAAATATCTCTCTTGATGGGGAGAGCTGGGAAAAGACACAAACTTAAAACTTCTTTAGCATCCCAACACAAAAATCCTCACATTTGTTTATTTGAATCGTACCATTAAGTACCATTAAATTGCGGTGACGTTTAAATATAACATTTTATATAGATTATTTACGGACATAAATTAACCATTCATGCAACCTTAAGAAAGGGAAGTTTATGGGAGCTGAAGAAGATTTAGGAATTAATTTTTCTCTTATGGGATTTATTTCCTCTTTGTCTCTCATGATATTTCTACCTCATTTTGGGCATCTACCCAATGTGACATCTCTACTTTTAACATTCTATGTAAACTTTCTCCATACTGTACCTTCTTTTTCTCATAGTTTCTACTTTCTTATAATTTAGTTTCCACAAGACCTCATAATTACGGCTCTATGCTAACGTCCTGTGACCCACACTACTTTCTCCTTGCAGCCTTTCCACTTCTGCTTCTGATATTAACAGTATGCTTAACTTGGTAGTTCCTTTTTATAACTCTTAAGAAAGAGGGAGTAATTGACTCAGTTCATTTTTATATATTTTTTTTTATCAAGACATTGTTCAACATATAGCATGTTGTCCATAGTTTAGATATCTCATGCTAATTAGTTATTACTGGAATTGAGGGAGATGTTGCATAATATAAAACATAGTAACCTCTAGTGTGGAAGAAATATTTTTACCTTAAAGTAGTTTTTCATAATACTTAGTACTATAATTAACATGTTTTTTTCAATTCAGATTAAATTCTAAATGGAATAATAAAATAGAAATAGTTACAAATCAGACTTATGGCAAGAGACAAGATCATATGAACTCTCAACAACCATTTACAGTGTAGCTTATATGTCACGTATAAAGGCAATACGTAAGACGTTATTTTAATCTGTGTACCCAAGTGTTTGAGGGGTTTATGGGAGGGTCTTGTGGGAGAAGAAGAATCAAGTAGCAAATCAAGTATGAACACAATTTCCAGAACTCTCCACGTACACTTCACCCTCTGGGACCTGGTAAATATTTCTGGAAGACAATTAACTCTTCTTCAGATACTCCTCTTCAATCTTCAGACTTTAGCTTATATTTTAACTCTTTAAGAAGTTTTCCTGAAACTTTCAAGATTGTATTAGCCAAAAGTCATATGGGGTGCCATTTCAGATGTCTGAAGCTTGGATTGAAGTTGCTGAAGTCTGGAGACTTGGGAATTCTTCGTATCAAAGATAACATCCATACCAAAGAAACAGAAGTGGGAATTGTTTATCTTCTTTTTTCAAAAGAAATAAAAATTATCCATGTATTTGCAGTACTGTCCTAGGGAAAAATTACCAAGAAGAGGAAAGACAAATGAATTCTCACTTTTCTTAACACATTTGTTATGTGGCATATGTATGAGAGAAGAAACTGTTCTTATTCTCAAAAAAGTACCTTTCTGTCAATCGTTTAAACAGAAAAGATGCAAATATTCATATTTAAATGTATATTCATGTATTTTTAAGACACTAATTTGATCATGTTAAAATGAATTATTGGTGAAGAGAGTTTTAAATCTTTAATTCACTGGCATGATTTCTAACAATGAAAATAATCAACCCTTTATGCAATATATAACACAAACTCTTTTTCTCTAAAACATAAAATTTTCCCAGATAATAAAACTGAAATACTAAAACTTGAGAAGTGCTGTTTTATTCTGTTTTTATACTTAGTGGGTTGAACTGGATCTTTTTGTAAGTATAGCAACTAGAATAAACTAATACTGTCTACTTATTCTAGAGAATAACTAGTCAGGAAAAATTAAACAGCTGATGACAGTTTAATCTTATCATTTATAATATCCCTGAAAAAATAAAGAATTATATCAGGGGGATAAATAAACTCCCTCTAAAGGAACATCTCCCTTTCAGTAACACCAGCAATAATTCATTCAAGTATGAGGCAAGAGGTATGTTCAACATCAGGATGTATAAGATATGTTCCCTCTCCAAAGAATGCTACAGTAAATAGGGATTGGGCAGGAAGAGAAAAACTAGGGAAAGACATATTACTATTTTGAAGGAATGTGTGAAATTTCACGCAACTGTATTAATGAAGAGTAGAGGAGAGTGAGAAATGAAATATTCCTGGCATGGAGGAAGTATAAAGAAAGATTGACATTTCAGAAAACGTTTGAATTTGGAGGTATCTCTTCTGACTATGATGGAGTTCTTCTACAACAAAGAACTATAAAAGCTGGAAGGACATTGCAGATATACAAAGGCTGTCATGTCTTTAGGAACAAAGATATTGGAGATAAAATAAATCCATTGAGGTGAGCCCTCCTTTTACCATTGCTTTTTTTCTTCCCTCCCAATGAAGGCAATTGCCCATTCACAGTGTGGGACATAGAGAGCTGACAAAAAACAGCAGCCTAAAAATTGTAGCCATCTCACTAGACAAGGATGGAAAAATGCTCACATCAAGGCTACTGAGTCAGTTTAGCAGATATATAGTCTTGTCTAAAATGTCCATAAGACATTTTGTCCACCCCAAAAGGTCCTTAAAATTTGATCCTGTCCAAAACATCCATGAGACATTTGGTCCACCCCAAAAGGTCCTTAATATTTGCAGAACCATTTGGTTCTTTCCAAAACATCAATAAGATATTTGTTCCACGCCAAAAGGTCCTTGATATTTGGTCCTGTCCAAAACTATTTGGCATGGACCAAATATGCTCATGGATGTTTTGGATAAAACCAAATATGACCAAATTTCAAGGACCTTTTTATGTGGACCAAATGTCTTATGGAAGTTTTGGACAGGACCAAATGCCTTGCGAGGCTGAGTCAGACAAGATTTAAGACATTAAATCCCTGAGAAAAGAGACTTCAGAAAAATGCATCAGATATTATGCATGGAATTGGTTTTCAAAGAGTTTGCTGATACCTAAGCTGTCAGGTGTCAAGTTAGAGACAGAAACACAATATAGAAAGCAATTGCTAAGATGCTAAAAAACTAAGCTAAAATTTTGTTAGTCCCACAGTCAGGGAAGTCAAGGCATAAAGATAAGGGCTTGCCAAGGAGTGGGGCTCTAGTATAAACACAAGCTTCCCTATGTTGCCTCTAAAGTTCCACGTCCAAGGAATTAAGGCAAACTAGAAATAACAAGACCTTTCCAAAGTCTGAAATCCAGTCTTGATTGGATCAAACCAATGTGTTTGTACTCTAATTGTCTGACAGAGGAAAATTAAAGGAGAACAATAATATCCCCCAAAACTATATATATTTTTTTATATACCAAACTCAACATTGAATTAGTTCCAGTCATGCCAGGAGACAGGATCATATGACTAAAATTCAATAGGAAAAAATATAAAATAGAAACAGATCTAGAGACATTCATATATTGTAGTTTTAAGACACATATTTTAAAATAGCTATTATTAAAATATTGAAGAAAATCAGTGAAAAGAAGAATTGGCAGTAAAGTAGAATCAGATGGAAATTCTAAAACTGAAAAAATACAATAATTAAAATTCAAAAATTAAAAATTAAATTTGAAAGAATATTAGAAATAGAGGAAGAGAGAATGTGCAAACTGGACAATAGCTTGTGGAAAATATCCAGCTTGTAACGTAAGAAAAAATGAAGAAAAATACAGAAGAGAGGCTAAGTGACTCTGAAAAGCTCTACTATGCCAATTATTATGATAAGCCCACTTAGTTTCTGACTTAAATGATACATCCTACTCTCTAGAATGTGGAGTCTCTATTTCTGTTACTACTACTATTACTAATCCTCTTACAATTGCTACATAACTATTAATGGGCCCCAAACTCTAATGGCAGCTCCTACCATCAACCTTAGCCTACAGAGCAAAGGCACCATAGGAACTTCCTAGTGATGCTGGTGCCCCTTCAGCAGCACATTGTTGATGCTTTGGTAAGTGATAGGTATGTCACCTGAACCCTCTTGTGGAACAAAGTCATCTGGTCTTAGAGAATCTACTCAATACACCCATTTCTCTGAGCCTTTCAATTCCTTCTTCTATCATCTACCACAGTCATTTTATTATTTTTACCTCAGTTTGTGCCATTGTTCCTTGCACGCTTCTGTGATTTATCTTAGCAGCATGTTTATAAAGTATTTCTTGTTAAAGCATATATATAGGGAGAAGGCTTAGATATGATAAGTTCTTTATTATCTAAATTTATATTCTAGCCCCTTAGGTCCTGCATAGTCAGACTATAGACCTACACATTTCAACAAAATCCTCAGCTGAGCCCATGGGGGGCTCTGGACTTAGGACAGCCCTTTAGGGTTGTGCCCAATTGTCTTAATGGGCTGGGTTTTTATACTTTTGTATTGATCATTCATTGGCTTGAGCTGTTCCTGGAAAGACTTGTGACCTTGGAAGAAGTAGTACTCCACTGCTGAGGCAATTGCCAATGATGGTTGATAGCCCAGCTCCATCTTCCAGCAGTAACCCCACAGCTAGGAAATTTGTCTTAACTTTCTGAAGAAGGATCTGAGCAATAACTAACAGCAGCCACTAAAACTAATAAAATGACTAAAACTCTAGCAATGTTTTCAAGGGAAAAAAAATGAGACAAGGCAGTAATTTCCAAATCAAATAAAAAGAGGGTATTGCTATAGATGTTTACAGTAATTTAAAAATATCAAAGAGTTGGGGCCAGCCTGGTGGAGCAGTGGTTAAGTGTATGCACTCCACTTCAGCAGCCCAGGCATCGCAGGTTTGGATCCTGGGCACGCACCGACACACCACTTGTCAAGCCATGCTGTGGCAGTGTCCCATATAAAGTAGAGGAAGATGGGCACAGATCTTAGCCCAGGACTGGTCTTCATCAAAAGAGTAGGATTGGCATCAGATGTTAGCTCAAGGCTAGTCTTCCTCACAAAAAAAAATACCCCAAAAACCAAATAGTACATTTTTTAAAAGATTGTGAATAAATTTATTAAGAACCTAGTTGTAATGAGAAATTCTTGAAAAACACAACAAATAAAAACTTACTTTTAAAAGAAGCAAATATATGGAGAATCTTATATTTATTAAGAAATTGTATGCAAACGTAAAAACCTTTTCAAGAAGAAAATTCCAGGCTTAGATGACTTCATTTGTGAATTCTCCAAACATACAGAACAAAACAATATTAAATTTATATAGATTCTGCCATAGTATAGAAAAAAATTGGAAACATTTCTCAATACACTGTATGAAGAATGCATAATATTTTTACATAAATCTGTCAAAGATATTTTAGAAAAGGAAAATATAGTCTAATCTCTGTGATGAAAATAGATATAAACACCAAAACCAAAATGTTATATAAAGAAATTATATTACATATCGAAAAATATTATATCACAAGCAAGTTGAATTTGTTGTAGATAAAACCATAAATCTTCTAGAAGATAATATAGGAGAATATCTTTATGATATTTGGGGAGTCAGAGAGGTTTTTTTTAATCCATGACACAAACAATACAAACCAAAAGAACAAAGATTCATAAAATGGATTTCATTAATTTATGATCTTTCACTTATTAAAATGTACTATTAAAATAGTGAAAGGACAAGCCATGGAAAGGGAGAATACATTAGCTCTGTATCTATCTGACAAAGGATTCTTATACATAATACATAAAATACACTTAATTAAAAAAAGAAGACAATCCATTTCAAAAGTGTCAAAAAATTGAAAGGAATTTTACCAAAGAGGATATTCTAAATACCAATAAGCACATGGAAAGATGTTCAAATGATTAATCATCAAGAAGGAATATTAAAACCACGTGATGTATCTGTATACCCCAACGAGAAATTGTAGCACGAAAAATAAAAACTGACAACATCAGTATTAGTGAGAGTGGGGTGGAACTGGAGCTCACCTACCAAACTGTGTAAGACTGTTTATGATATAAAGGTCTTGAGGAGATAGTCTGGAACAAAATTTTGTAAGGCCTTTGCTTTTGCTTGCAAGAGACAAGAAAAATTGTCTCCCAACAATGATGGTCTTGAAGTGAATCTATTCTAATGGTTTTTCCTTTTTAGATGAATTTCTCTGGAATCTGTGCAAGTTGATCCCTCCTCTTGGACTTGAGGACAGCCCCGTCCCTCATTTAAGGGAGGGAGAGGTTCTCTGTGAGGCACATATTCTTCCTTTCCATAAAGGGCAAAAATACTGACTTCACAGTGTATATTGTTAAGATTAAATGTGATAATGTTTTTGTGTGTGTGAGGAAGATCAGCCCTGTGCTAACATCTGCCAATCCTCATCTTTTATTTGCTGAGGAAGACTGGCCCTGGGCTAACATCCATGCCTCATCTTCCTCCACTTTATATGGGACGCCGCCACACCATGGCTTGCCAAGCGGTGCATCAGTGCACGCCCGGGATCTGAACCAGCGAACCCCAGTCTGCTGCAGTGGAGCACGTGCACTTAACTGCTTAGGCCACTGGGCTGGCCCCCTAAATGTGATAATTTTGATAAAAGATTTAGCACAGCATGAGGAATATAATAACACTGAGTAAATGGTAGTTTTCCTTCATGCTATTTTCCTACTCAAATACACGGGACAACTGAGTAATAAAAAATTTGGAGAAATAAACTTGTTTTGATAAAAGATACTACATTAGTCACAACCATTATTATTACAAAGCAATGTTGAGTTTCCAGTCTTTACATAATAAAGTAAAATTATAAAGTTTAATGTGGTTATTAGATCTTAAAAGGGCATTGTCATATTTAGTTGGTTTCAAATCGTAAATGATGGTTAAATAAAGAATAAATATTTCTTATTAGAAAGACAGCTTAAGTTACAGCATTTCAACAGATAAGACTTCAGAAACAGCACACAAATATAGGATAGCTTTTCTTTTTCTCTAAGCTCAGCTATAGTATATGCATGCTGACATGTAGCATTGATTTTCTTTTCTTTTATGTGTGGCTATATTAATTTTCAAAGTTCACACAGACAAATGTGCATCTTTCAGAAACAGAAGCAGCAAAATGAGTAAGATCTTGTATAGAAAGCTCTGTTATTTCTTTTCATTAGCAAATTTACGCATTTTTTAAAAGCATCAATTTTTGCATTTTCTAAGATGTTTACTTCCCTGGGTAGTTTTCGGAATTTATTGTAATATTCAAATGTACAATTTGTAGATGGTCTGTAACTCAAATTTAATTCAAGATGAAGAAAAAACTTTATTTTTCCAAGTCACATTTTATGAACAGAATACCTATAAACAATCATGCAATTGATGTCACTTTTTTTCCTGAAAATCTAAAAATAAACAGCCAGCAGCGTCAGGCTTGATTGTACTTCTGAAGCCACTGTGTAGTGTTAATTCGCAATGTTACCAAAAGCAATAGAATATAAATTATTCAACTGATTTAGAACTCTTCATCTTAGTATTTAAAACACTCCTTAACAAATTCCCTGAAGATTCAGCATGCATAACTTCTCCAGCATTTCCTCGTTCATTTCTTGGAAATTTTCACTTGATCTTCTATCAAGGGCCTAAATTGACAACTAGCTTAATACGTATAGCTAAAGCAGATGTTTCACTACTAGAGTGCATTATTTCTGCCAATTGTATATTACAGATTTTGGCTTTGCCAATCCTGTTTCCCTTACTTGGGTGACTTTTCCTCTCTAACATATTTAAAAATAATAATTAGGAAAAAAAGCTTCAAAATCTATAACAAAAACCAATCACTCCAAATAATTATTTGATCTCACTTTCTCCCATTTCCTTGGCCTTTTTTATGCATCTTTTCTCTCTGTTCCCATCCCATAATATCCAACCTTCTTTGGACACCATAATAATAATTTGTGAAAATAGATACTACCTCCCCTCATGAATTTTAGAAGATTTTATTGAATTCATGATATTGTAAACATCAGGAATACAAACCAGGAAATATTTCAAGACCAGTTTCTAGAAGCAGGTTTTAATTAAACCCTCTCCACACTGCAATTTCTTTTGCCAGTGTGGTAGAGAGTGATATAGCCCAGAGCCTCCTTCTAGAGAAGACTCGAAGCCCGACTGTGAGGAATGTGATCAGCACTCAAACTCCATTTTCAGCCTCTTCAAGGTCTAACCCAGCTTCAGAAACTAACTGCCTCACCTGAGGTCATTGCCTGAGCAATTTGGGGCTATAAATGCCTGGACTTCTCAGCTCAACATGGAAACATATTTGCTCCAGAGGACCTTAATAATTTGGTTTTGTAAAGCCTGGACACCACATTAACCACTCTTGCCCCTTTTCTTTCCTTGCACAGTTGTTGATACATAATAAATAATTGGTACCCCAAACTCCATTCCAACTTCTGCTTCTAGAGAACTGTAAGAGTTGATATCAGAAGTGGCCTGAGAAAATAAGTTAAAATAGAAGCTAGTTTGAAAAGATAAATCCTATCACTGGCAGGAAGTGGAAAACAGACAGCCCCTGGCTGTTCAACTTTTTAAAAACTTACTGATGGTGAATTGGCAGAGTGTACTGGTAGAAGGGAATAAAATAGATGGTGCTATGTATCAAATATTTGTAAAATAGATAAGAAATAGAACTTATAAGTAAAACATAATCAAATGACTATTGCTAAGTGCAATTAATGATCTATGGCAAGATCATATACAGTTGGGGTACTGGCCAATTAAAAGCCAGGTGTGAAAGTTAAAGAGAATCCTTAATCCGTACAAATTCCCATCTTTTACATTTTGATAGTAAAGCCTAGGAACAAGTCCAAGACCAAGCCCAGGACACAAGATTGAGGGGCTACACAATATTTATGGCTAAATATCCAACAAAAACAGCTCTTTTTGAAAAGGTCAGAGTTCTAATTGGAAAAACCTGGTTCCCCAACACATGAGATGGTGACATCTGCATAGATGACCTGAAGATTTTAATTTTGAAGATTTCTTTGAACCTTTTGAGTCTACTCATGTGCCTCATTCCTGCCTATTAAAAGCCAGCATCTCTCTCTGCCCTGCACTTGAAGACAAATGTAGAAGCCTCTACCCTACAATGAAAAAGATGTCCCTACTCAGGTTTTACTCCCATCTACCCTCCTGGTCATTGGGCCTAAAATTAAGTTTAAATTGTCACATGACTCAGCTGGGGACATGCCGGTCGACATAGGGAGGAAAGGAAATATTTCCCGAAGGAGCTATATGATCTAATTACTTTGTAACATCAGTATCTGAGGGAATGTACACGGGAATGCAGTTTGAGGGTCCTTGATCAAGACAGCAGTATATAAAATGGGAAAGAGTTTTTCATTTGAGAGCGCACTCCCAAAATACAGGATGTAGCACCCTAACAATTTCCTAGGAGATGGTGAGAATTGCTACTAGGATGTCCCACACTGAGCAAAGTTGAAACACCAGAATTGTCATGTTTCAGAGAGGTAAGCATGCTGAAATGGACATAATATGCATGACTAGAAGACCCATCAGAGGGTTATATTCTATGAGGAATCCCAGAGGACTACCATTTACCAAGGCTATGAGGAATGTCTTGCTGAGAGAGCCACCAGCATTACTAAAAATTTCATTAATGGTATTATGTTGACCAGTCAAAATAAACAAGTGGTACCTAACACACTGGATGTCTAGGAAAGCACATACATTTCTCAAAGGTGAGAGATAAACTCCCTAAATATTCAGCAGCCTGCCATATCTGTAACAGGATTAGGTCTCCAGAAGTCGGTGGCATGTCAGGACATCCACCTGAGAGTAAAAAACAATGTGGAATTTTATACTTTTTATGACGTAGAGGTGCCTTTCAGGTTCTGGAGGAAGCAGATTCTACTTTTTGAAGATATTGTTTTTACAGATATATTAGGTGACAAGAAAGGCTGCCAGATTTGAGTAAGACACACACTGGGAAGAGGCTCTACAGCAGCTCCATGCTGTAATACACTCAATCCTGCCTGGTAGGCCATGGCATCCAGTAGACACTAATGTTGGATTTATGAGTGATGGGAAAAGTGAGTTGTAGAGTTGATGAGAATTTATTTGAAAAACAATCTTGGCATGCTTTTGGGTCCTTGTAGAAAGGAAATGCCTGAATACTAAACACAAACTGACCATGTGGCTGAGAACTGTCCATTATGAGCTGGGCCCTATCAGACACAACAGGTTCATAGGTCAAGTAGGCCCAATGACATTTTTAATACATTCAGATCTGGCAATAGTATCCTTGACATGCAAAGGCAAAGAGAACAAAGACTGATAAAAAGAGAACAGAATATTGAAGGACTGTGGGGCAACTATAAATGGTGTAGCATATGCATAATGGGAATACCAGAAGGAGAAGAGAAAGAGAAAAAATAGAAGAAATATTTGAAATAATAATGACTGAGAATTTCCCCCAAATTAATGTCAAACACTAAACCACAGATCCAGCAAGTTCAGAAAACACCAACCAGGATAAATTCCCCCCAAATCAACATTTAGGTGTATCATTTTCAAACTACAGAAAACCAAAAATAAAGAAAATAATCCTGAAAAAAGCAAGAGCAAAAGAAACATCTTACCTACGGAGGAACAAAGATAAGAATTAAATCCAACTTCTCCTCAGAAACCAAGAAAGCAAGAAATAGTGGAGTGAAATATTTAAAGGATTGAGAGAAAAAAGCCACCAATCTAGAATTCGGTATCATGAGAACTTACCCTTCAAAAGTGAAGGAGAAATAAAAATGATCTCAGACAAACAAAAATTGAGGGAATTTGTTGCCAGTATATCTACCTTGCAAGAAAGGTTAGAAGAAGATCTCTAGGGAAAAGAAAAATGATGAAAGTCAAAAACTCAGATCTATATAAAGAAAGGAAGAGCATCAAAAAAGTAGTAAGTGAAGTACAATAAAAACCTTTATTTTTCTTATTCTTAATTAATCTAATGGATAACTATTTGCTCAAAGTAATAATAGCCACAATGTATTCAATTATGTATGTTTATAGATTTTTATGCATATATTTGTATGTATATGAAATGAAAAACAGCCATGATACAAGAGATTAGAGGAAGAAATTAGAATTTTTTTATTATATGGTACTCATACTACCCATGAAGTGGTATAGTGTTATTTTTTTATTTTTTTGTGTGAGGAATATTAGCCCTGAGCTAACATCCATTTCCAATCCTCCTCTTTTTGCTGAGGAAGATTGGCCCTGAGCTAACACATGTGCCCATCTTCCTCTGCTTTATATGGGACACCACCACAGCATGGCTTGACAAGCGGTGCATTGGTGTACGCCTGGGATCCCAACCTGTGAACCCTGGGCTGCCGAAGCAGAGCATGTGCACTTAACCACTATGCCACCAGGCAGACTCCTGGTATACTGTTATTTGAAAGTGGATTTGGATTAACTGTAAATATATATTGCAAACTCTAGGGCAACCACTAAAAAAAGTAAAAAAGAAGTATAACTGATATGCTAAGAAAGGAGAGATTCTATAAGATGCTCGATTAAAACCTCAAAAGACAGAAAAGGAGAAGACAAAAATAGGAGAAAATAACAAAGACAACAAATAGAAAACAGCAACAAATCGGGTCGATATTAATCCAACTATATCAATAATTACTCTGAATGTCAAGGGTTTAAATGCACCAATTAAAGATAGAGATTGTCAGAGTGGACCAAAAAACAAGACCTAACTGTATATTGTCTACAGGAAACTCACTTTAAATATAAAGACACATATAGGTAGATTAAAAGTAAGTGAATTGATGAAAATCTACCATGCTAACGCAAATCCAAAGAAAGCAGGAATAGTTACATTAATTTCAGACAGAGCGGACCTCAAAGCAAGGAAGGTTATCGGGATAAAGAAGAGCATTATCTAAATTAAAGAAATCAATTCTCCAAGAAGACGGAATGATTATTAACGTGTATGTGCCTAACAACAGAGCATCAACTTATGTGGGACAAAAACTGATAGAACTGCAAGGAGAAATAGGTGACTCCACTATCATAGATGGAGACTTCAACATCTATCTCTCAGAAATGAACAGATACAGCAGACAGAAAATCAGTGAGGACGTTCTTGAACTCAACAACCCATCAGTCGATTGGATTTAACTAACATCTGTAGACTACTTTATCCAATAACAAGAGAATACACATTTTTCTCTAGCTTATATGGTACATTCACCAAGACAGAGCACATTGCGGGCTGTAAAACACAGCTTAAAAATTTAAAAGAATAGAAATCATACAATGTTTTCTCTTAGACCACCACAGAACTAAACTAGAAATCAAAAACAGAAAGATAACTGGAAAATCTCAAAGTATGGGAGATTAAATAGCACTCATAAATGACTTCTGAGTCAAAGACGAAATCACAAGAGAAATTAAAAAATATTTTCAACAAGTGAAAATGAAAATAAAACTTACTAAAATTTGTGTGATGTAATGAAAGTAGTTCTTAGATGGAAATTTATAACATTGAATACATATATTAGAAAAGAAGATCTAAAATCAATAATCTAAATTTCCACCTTAGGAAACTATGAAAAGAAGAGCAAATTAAATCCAAAGTAAGCAGAAGAAAAGAAATAAAGAGAATTAGAGCAGAAATAAATGATATTGAAAATAAGAAATCAATAGAGAAAATCAATACAACCGAAACCTGGTTCTTTGAAAACAACAATAAAATTGATGTGTCTAGCCAGACTAACTAGGAAAAAAAGAGAATGGATACAAATTGCTAATATCAGAAATGAAAAAGGTGACATGACTACAGATCCCCTAAAAATTAAAAGGATAATAAAGGAATATTATGAATAACTCTATGCCAACAAATTTGATAACCTAGATGAAATGGACCAATTCTTTGAAAGATACAATTTTCCAAACTCACACAAGAAGAAATAGACGATCTGAATAAGCCTATATCTATTAAAGAAATTCAATTGATAATTAATAACTTTTCAAAACAGAAAGTGCCAGCCCCAAATGAGTTCACTGGTGAATTCTACCAAACATTTAAGAAAGAAATTACAATAATTCTCTACAATCCCTTTCAGAGGAAAGAAGCGGAGGTAATACTTTCTAACTCATTCTGTGAGGTCAGCATTAACCTTATGCCAAAACCAGACAAAGACATCACAAGAAAGGAAAACTACAGACCAACGTCTCTCATGAACACAGATGCAAAAATCCTCGACCAAACATTACCAAATTGAAACCAAAAAAGTATGCAAGAATTATATACCATGATCAAGTGAGATTTATCCCAGATATCCAAGTCTAGTTCAACATTCAAAAATCAACTAATGTAATCCATCACAACATCAACAGATTAAAAAAAGAAAAAACACACAATGATATCAATAGATGCAGAAAAAGCATTTGACAAAATCCAATACCCAATCATGATAAAAACTCTCAGTAAACTATGAATAGAAGGAAACTTCCTCAAATTAATAAAGACTATCTATAGCTAATGTCATACCTAATGGTGAGAAACTCAAAACTTTCCTACTGAGATCAGGAAGAAGGCAAGGATGTCCCCTTTCAGTACTCCTTTTCAGTATCATAATAAAAGCCTTTGCTAATTCAATAAGGCAAGAAAAGGCAATAAAATATATTCACAATGGGAAGGAAGAAATAAAACTGTCTTGGTTTGCAGATAACATGCTTGCCTATGTAGGAAATTTGAAAGAACTGACAAAAAAATTCTTTGAGCTAATAAATGACTATAGTAAATTTACAAGATACAAGGTTAACACACAAATTCAATCACTTTCCTATACACCAGTAATGAAGAGGTGGAATTTGAAATTAAAAACACATTACCATTTACATTAGCACCTCCCAAAATGGAATTCTTAAGCATAAATCTAAGAACGTATGTACAAGTTTTACAGGAGGAAAACTACAAAACTATAAAACTCTGATGACCAAAATCAAAGAACTAAAAAAATAGAGAGATATTCCATATTCAGATATAAGAAAATTAAATACTGTTAAGATGTCACTTATTCCCAATTTGATCTATAGAGTCAACGCAATCCTAATAATACCTCCAGCAAATTATTTTATGAACATCAACAAACTGATTCTAAAGTTTATATGGAGAGGCAAAAGATCCAGAATAGCCAATACAATATTGAAGGAGAAAAACAAAGTTAGACAACTGACACTCTTTGACTTCAAGACTTACTATATCACTGCAGTAATCAAGACACTGTAATATTGGTGAAAAAATAGATATATAGGTCAATAGCATAGACTGGAGAGCCTAGAAATAGTCCTATATAAATATAGTCAACTGATCTTTGACAAAGGAACAAGGCAATACAATGGAGGAAAGGTCATTTCTTCAACAAATGGTGCTGGAACAATTGGACACCCACATGCTAAAAAAATGAATCTAAACAGAGACCTTACATCCTTCACAAAAATAAAGTCAAAATTTTGGAATCATAGGAGTTTAGGATCGTGGATTTTGGGATCATAAACCTAAATGTAAAACATATAACTATAAAACTAAAAGATAACATGTGAGAAAACATAGATAATCATGGGCATAGTGATGCCTTTTTAGATACAACACTGAAAATACAATACATGAAAGAAATAGTTGATAAGATGGACTTTAATAAAACTAAAATTTTGCTCTCTGAAGCACAATATCAAGAGAAGAAGAAAAGCCAGAGATTGGGAGAAAATTTTTGCGAAAGACGTATCTGATGCAGCACTCTTATCCAAAATATACAGAGTTCTTAAAACTCAGCAGTAAGAAAACAACCAACCTGATTAAAAAATTGGACCAAAGACCTTAACAGACATCTTACTGAAGAAAATATACAGATGAAAAATTAGCATGCAAAGAGATGCTCCACATCATATGTCATCAGGGAAATGAAAATTAAAACAATGAGAAAACACCACACACCTATTAGAATGCGCAATATCCAGAATACTGACAACATCAAATGCTGATGAAGATGTGGAAATCTCCATATGTGACAAGATCTCCATATGTTGCTGATCGAAATACAATATGATACAGCCAATTTGGAAGACAATTTGGCAGTTTCTTAGAAAACTAAACATATACTTACTATACAATCCAGTGATTGTGCTCCTTGGTATTTACCCAAAGGAGTTGAATATTTACACACACAAAAACCTGCACATGTATGTTCACAGTAGCTTTATTCATAATTGACAAAAATCGGAAGCAACCAAGATGTCCTTCAGTAGGTGAATGAACAAGCTGTGGTATATCCAGACAATGGAACATTATTCAGCACTAAAAAGAAATGAGCTATATGACCTTGAAATCACATGTAGGAAACTTAAATGCATATTACTAAGTGAAAAAGCCAAGCTGAAAGAGGCTACATACTGTATTTTTCCAACTATATGACATTCTTGGAAAGGCAAAACTATAGAGACAATACAAGATCAGTAATTCCTAAGGGTGGGGGTCGGGGAATGAATAGATGGAGCACAGAGGATTTTTAGGCCAGTCAAAATGCTCTGTATGATATTATAATGATGGATCTATGTCATTATACATTTGTCAAAACCTACAGAATGTACCACTCCATGAGTGAACTCTAAGGTAAATTTGGACTTTGGATGATTATGATGTGTCAGTGTAGGTTCATCCTTGGTAAAAATGTTCCATTCTGGTGAGTGATGTTGATAATGGCTATGCATGTGTAGGGGCAGGATGTTTATGGAAAATCTCTGTATCTTCCTCTCAATTGAGATTTATTTGAAATTTTTCTCATAATAATACTGGGTTTGTGGGTTATTAGGAGGAAGACTATAGAGGTGAAATGCCATTTTCATGACATTGTACAAGGGTACATACAATCAAGATGATTTATTCATGTTGATTTTGATGACCTAGCTGAGGTAGAGTTTGTCAGTTTTCTCCACTGTAGAGTTACTCTTTTTATCCTCCTTTCTTTAATGTACTTGTTGGAAAGAAGTCAATATTAACAGACCATACCTAAGGAGTAAGGAGTTATACACCACTTCCTTGAAGGCATAGTATTTATATAAATTATTGGAATTTTTCTGCATGAGCGATTAGTCTCTTCTCCCCGTTGTATTAATTTATTCAATCATTTTTATTTTAAAATAGTTTAAAACTTCTATAAAAGTTTCAAATATAGTAGAGTGAGTTTCCATGTACCCCACAACCAGCTTTACCTATTATTATTAACATCTTAAAAATGTATAGTACATTTGTCAAAATTAGTGAATATATATTGAAAGATCATTATTAGATAAAGTCTATAATGTATGCAAATTTCCCTACTTTTAACCTAATGTTCAATTTCTGTTCCAGAATCCCATCCATGACACTACATTTCATTTAATCATCATAACCTTGGCTGTGACAGTCTCTCAGACTTTCCTTGTTTTGATGACCTTGACAGTTTTGAGCAGTACTGGTGAAGGATTTTGTAGAATATACATCAATTGGGATTTCGTTGACTTTTTTTCCTCATGATTAGACTGGATTTTGAGTAGGACCATCACAAAGGTAAAGTGCTATCCTCATCACATCATATTAAGAATAAAAACTATCAACATGATTTACTGTTAATGTTAATCTTGATCATATGGTTCAGATTGTTTTTGTCAGGTTTCTCCACTTTAAAAATTTTCTTTTGGGGCCAGCCCAGTGGCATAGTGGTTCAGCTCACATGCTCCGCTTCAGCTGCCTGGGGTTCTCAGGTTTGGATCCCAGGCATGGACTGACGCCCTCATCATCAAGCCATGCTGTGGTGGCATCTCACATACAAAATAGAGGAAGATGGGCACAGATGTTAGCTCAGGGCCAATATTCCTCAGCAAAAAAAGAGGAAGATTGGCAACAGATGTTAGCTCAGGGCCAGTCTTCATCACCGAAAAAAAAAAATTTTTGTTTTCTTTTTTTTTTTCCTTTTTCCTCCCCTTTCCATACCGTACTCTTTGGAAAGAAGTCACTATGCACAACCCACATCTAAGCAGTGAGGAGTTATGTTTCACCTCTGTGAAATAATAGAAAATATAGATATTCAGTTCTGCCCTTAGTTCCTGGCAGATAACTCCTAAAACTCCTATAATTTTCCAAGTGATAGATCTCTAGGAGCATCTGTTGTTCTAATATTTGGTCTCTGACCCTGGTTCCTTTGACACAGAGTTCTTAAATCCCTTGGAATTCCCTGGGTAATGGCAGTGACTTTTGCTCTAATGAGATGACTCTTGGTGGGCTCCGGGATGGGGGCTGGTCACCAGAGGTATTAAGCCCCTCTTAGAAGCTTGGAATTTTCAGCCCCACTCCCCAATTCTCCAGAGAGGGGAGAGGGGCTAGAAATGGAGTTAATGATCAATTATACCTGTGTGATGAAGCCTCCATAAACATCCCAAAATTATGGGGTTCAGGGAGCTTCCATGTTCGTGAACACGTGGAAATGCTGGGAAAGTGGTGCACTGGGCTAGAGCATGGAGGCTCCATGCCCCTTCACACATACCTTGCCCTATCCATGTCCTTTACCATATCCTTTTATAATAAACTGGTAAGTGTAAGCAAGTGGTTCCCTGAGTTCTATGAGCCGTTCTAGCAAATTATTGAACCCAACGAGGAGTTTGTGGGAATCCCAATTTACAGCCCGTGGATCAGAATTATAGGTGACAACCTGGAGCTTGCAACTGGCAATGGAAGTGTGTGTGAGAGGGGCAGTCTTGTGAGACTGAGCCTTTAATCTGTGGGATTTGATGCTGTCTCCAGGTAGAAAGTGTCAGAATTCAGTTAAATTGTAGGACACTCAGCTGGTGTCACAGAGAATTAGATAAAGTAAGCAGAAGTCATTGAAGAGAGAGATGTAAAAACACTATTCTGCTTTCTTTGAAGACAGAGGAAAGGACCATGAGCCAAAGAATGCAGGCTGCCCCTGGAAGCTGTAAAAGGCAACAGATTTTTCCATAGAGAAGCAAAACAGCCCTGCTATCACACTGAGTTTAGCTTAGTATGACCATTTAAGATGTCTGACCTGCAGAGCTATAAGATAATGAGCATGTGCTGTTTTACATAACTAAGTTTGTGGCAATTTATCACAACAGCAAAAGAAAATTAATACAACCTATAACAATGAAAGACATTGAGATAGTAATCAAAAACTTTCCTACAAAGAAAAGCCCAGGACAAAATTGCTTCACTAGTGAATTCTACCAAATGTTTAAATAATTAACACCAATATATCACAAACTTTTCCAAAAATAGCAGATGAGAGGACACTTCCCAATTCGTTTTATGAGTCCAGTCTAACCCTGATACAAAAACTAGACATACAGATCACAAGAAAAAAAAACTAAAAACCAATATCCCTCATAAATATCAACACAAAAACCCCCAAGAAAATACTAGCAAGCCAAGACCAGTCACATATATGAAGAGTATAAGCCATAACCATTATCTCAAGAATATAAGGTATAAAAATCAACCAATGTAATGCACTATGTTAATAGAATAAATACAAATTCAAATACAAATTCGTAGGTAGGAACAGAAGAGAATTTCCTTAACCTGAAAAGTAAATTTTTGAAAAACTATACATAACAATCATATTTTAATGGTGGAAGACTGAACGCCATCCTTCTAAGATAAGAAACAAGAAGTTTGTACACTCATACAAATTCTATTCAACGTTGTATTGTTGGCTCCAGCCAACAATATTTCTAGCCAGGAGAAATAAAGTAAAGACATCTAGATTGGAAAGAAAGAAATAAAACTATCTCTATTTGCAGATGCTATGATCTTGTATATAGAAAACCCTAAGGAATTCACTAAAAACAAACAGACAAACAAAAAACTATTAAAACTACTAAGCAAATTCAGTAAGGTTGTGTGATACAAGAATATACAAAAATCAGTTCTCTTTCTACACATTAGCAATGAAAAATCTAAAAACTAAATTAAGGAAACAATTTTATTTACAGTAGCTTCATAAAGAATAAAAAAACTACCACATTAAAAATAAATAAATGAATGAAAATAATTAGAAATAAATTGAACAATAGAAGTGCAAGAATTGTATACTGAAAACTACAGATTATTGTAGGAAGAAATTAAGACCTAAAGAAATGGAACAATATCCCATATTAATGACTTATTGTTAAGAAATCAATAACCCCCAAATTGATCTATAGAGTCAATATAATCCCTATCAAAACCTCAACTGCTTTTTTTTCCCACAGAAATGAAAAAGCTGATCCCAAAACTCATGTAGACATGCAAGGGACCCAGAAGAGCTAAAAAAATCATAAAAAGAAGAGAGTTAGAGGTCTCACATTTTCCAGTTTCAAAACTTACTGCAGTACTACAGTAATCAAGAGTATGTCATACTGTAATAAGGATAGACATATTGCTCAACACAGTAGAATTAATAGCCCAGAAATAAACCTATATGTGTATGGTCAATTGATTTTTGACAAGGGTTCCAAGAATGTTTAATGGAGGAAAAATAATCTTTTCAACAAATGGTGCTGGACAACTGGAAATTTATATGCAAAGGAATGAAGTTAGACCCCTACCTCACCCCATACACAAAAATTAACTCAAAATGTGTCAGAGATCTAAATGTAAGATCTAAAACTATAAAACTTTTAGCACAAACATAGGAGTAAGTCTTTGTGACTTTGACTTTAGCAATTTTTTTAGATATGAAAAATAAAGCATACACAACAAAAAGAATAGATAAATTGTACTTTATCAAAATTAAAAACATCTGTGCTTCTAAAGACACCATTACTAAAGTGAAAATTTATCCGAAGGATGATAAAAAATATTTGCAAATCATTTATGTTATATAGGTATATTATCCATAATACATTAAGGAGTCTTACAATTCAACAATAAAGAGAAAAATAACACAATTTTATTAAAAAATTGGGAGAGTTTTGAATAGACATTTCTTCAAAGAAGATATACAAATAGTCAATAACCACATGAAAAGATGCTTAGCATCATTAGTCATTAGGTAAATGTATACCAAAACCACAAAGAGATATTACTTCAAAAGGTGATACAAATGGATGTACAATTGCTATTATTTGGCTGCAAAAGAAAAAATGTATGGTACGTGCTGTGACATGGAAAAATATTGAAAAAATCATGCTAAGTGAAATCAAGACAGACACAAAAGGTCATACGTTGTCTGATTCCATTTATATGAAATGTCCAGAATATGCAAATCGAGGCTATTGCAAGTTTATTAGTGGTTGCCTAGGGCTAGAGGGTATTGAGGGATGATAGCTATAAAGATCAGGTTCTCTTTTTGTGGCAATAAAAACATTTTGGAATTAGGTAGTGGTGATGGTGGCACAGCCTTGTGAATATACTGCAGTCAGGCATCTCTTAATGACCAGGATACGTTCTGAGAAATGTGTTATTAGGCAACTTACTGATTGTGCGAACATCATAGACTGTACTTACACAGACATAGATGGTATAGCGTGCTACACACCTTGGCAATATGGTACTAATCTTATGGGACCACCATCATATATGCGATCTCTTGTTGACCAAAATATCATTATGCAGTGCATGTCTATATAAACCACTAAATTATACACTTTATAAGTGTGAATTTTGTAGTATGTGAATTATATCTTAATTTAAAAAATAACTCACCAATGAGAAAACAAGCAACCCAATAATTAATGGGCGAGATATCTGAATACATGCTTCACCAAAGACTTATGGATGGTAAATTAGCATAAGGAAATTAACAATATTATTAGTAATTAAAGAAATGCAAATTAAAACTATAGTTAGTTACCACTATCCACATATATTAGAACTGCAAAAAGATTTTTAAAATGAAAAAAATAATGCAAATGCTGGTGAAGATGAGGGGAAACTTAAACACTCTTACATTCCTGAAGAGAATGGTATAGTAACTCTGGAAAAGAATTTAATAGTTTCTCACAAAGTAAATCTACATTTATCACATAATGAGCAGTGCCACTTCTAAGTGTTTGTCCTAGAGAAATGAAATCTCATTTTCACAATGAAAACATATACACTAATATTTATAGCAGCATTATCCATATTTGCAAAACACTGGAAAGTACGCAAATGTCCTTCAATGAATGAATGGATAAAGAAACTGTGGAATAGAAATCAGCAATGAAAAGGAACTAACTATTAATACAGATAACAATTTGGGTGAATTTCAAATGTTTTATGGTAATTGAAAGAAGCTGGTCTCAAAAGGTTCAATCTGTTTGATTTCATTTATATCATCTTCAGAAAAATGTAAAACCATAAGGATGGAAAACAGATCAGCGATTGCCAGATGTTAGATGTGGTGTGAGGATTTGTTGAAAAGGGAAAGTGTGAAGCATTTTTTTTGTGTGTTGTGTAATTGTTTCATAACTTGTTTGTGATGGTGGTTATACCAATCTATGTATGTGTTCATTCTTATAGAACTTCACGTAAAAAAAAGTGAATTTATGTATGTAAACCTTAAAAAGTACCAAGAGGTACAGGTTTTAACAAAAGGATATTGGCCAATGTTAACAAGCAGCATTTGAACCCTCTTCAAAGTAAACTTAATATATAAACATTTCCTTGATTTTTGTAGTTGTTCATTTTTTCCCTTTTGCTTCTGTTTCACAATAGTTCAAGATACATCAATGTCCACATAATCAGCACCTCAGATTTATAAAAGCAAATTGTGACTTTATTAGCAGAAATACCATTAATTCAGTGATCAATTGGCATTCAAATTATTTGTTTCAAATATTTAGTTTTGTAGATTCCTTAGCTAAGCCCACTATTCGTTCATTAAAGTCTCTTAGTACAAGGTTTTGGTTAATTAAAATGTTTCCTTATATTCGACTATAATTTAAAGGTTTGAATTTTCTCATAACCACATATTCATGCCAAAGGTGTGCTACTGCCAGAGAATCCCCTATGGAGAAACCCTTTCCAGATGTTGCAGATACATCCAGTGCACCGTTACAATCAAATAGAGCTAAATATCTTAGAAGTTGATTTATTTTTCTGTTTTTGATTTAATTTTGGGTCCAGGACATTTTGCATATACACATTCTTTGCTATCTGAACTGCTATATCATAAGACAACACCGTGATTGTCAATGTGCACATTCAAACATTTACATTATTTCTCTACCTAGTTTTTTTTTTTTTTTTTTTTGAGGAAGATTAGCCCTGTGCTAACACCGGTTGCCAATCTTCCTCTTTTTTTTTTTCTTTTTTCTCCCCAAAGCCCCAGTAGATAGTTGTATGTCATAGTTGTACATCCATCTAGTTGCTTTATGTGGGAGACCACCTCAGCATGGCTTGATGAGCGGTGAGTAGGTCCATGCCCAGGATCTGAACTGGAGAACCCCAGGCCTCCAAAGTGGAACATGTGGACTTAATCACTACGCCATGGGGCTCGCCCCTCTATCTATAGTTTTTAGGACTAATAATGAAAAATAAAAAAGTAAAGCAATTTTGCTGTGGTCTATTAGAATAGCTTGCATTGTTTATATTGTACACAGAAAGAGACTTTTTGCACTAGAAAATAGAAAATTGTTCCCAAGCTGATTTTAAACAAATCTGACCCTTTTTGAAGATGAAAGAAAATGGGGCTTTCCCCCATTTTGATCAGTAAAATGGAGGTGAGAAAATACACGTGCTTGGACATAGTGAACAGGTATCTGAGAAGCTTAGTAGATACCCTAAGAACCTTAAGGTTAGTAAAATAGAATAATAAATGTGTGGGTCAGCTAAAGGGAATTGGATGAAACGCTGAATGACAAACATATATGAGCACAACAAACATCCCTTCCTCAGAATCTCAGAGTTTCAACAGCCAGGCTTTTACCCCCATTAATGGGCAAAACATATGAGGTTTTTTCCAGCCCAAATAGTCTTTTTGTTTTTAATTAATATTTCTAGATACTGCATTTTGGTTCACTGCATCCCTTGATATCCAGTCATCTCCACTGATTTTGGTTACTTGCCAGGCCTCGAAACACAGGTGAATTTGTTTATGAGTTATGTTTATTGGATAGAAGCCAAACGGTGTTTCCCTGCGCCTTTGGAAACCAAGGTATTATGTAAGAAAAAAATAAAGCATGACATGTTATTTTGCATGTGAATTCAAGAGAAGAGCATATATATCCACATCTACTAAGTGGCCATACAACAGAAAACATGTCAAAAGTATTTTTTTCTATTTTAATTCCATGTGTATTACCTGACTTCAGATGTCATATTGTTATCAGAAGGTTTTAAGACACAAAAATATATTGAATGATTGCATTTAGTGCACAAAGTCTATCACAAGTAAAATAACTAGAGAGAGTAGTTCCACTTTTTGTCCACAAATTAATTTACTTTCTCTTTATTAAAACCTTATGTTTCATTTACGATCATTTTTTAAAAATTTTAGTTTCCACTCGAAAGTTATGTAACACATTTCTTGCTTATAAATAATGTTAAATGTAACAGATGGCCTAGTTATGATACTTGATACTCAGTGATACACCCAAATATTCTGGAGTAACCCTATTCATCTGGCACGTGATTCTGGAGTTTGATTCCAAAATTAATGACCTCAAATATCTGCTGTTAGAACATATATTATTAACATTCAGCACCTGTCATGGTTTGAAAGAAAATGAATGCAAATTAGGATAAGAGGATAATAAGGTGAGAAATATGTTGTTTGCCTATTGGATTAACATATTTTTATTTTTGAAACACTTTTCCTTCAAAGCTAAAGTAACTAATACACATTTTAATCTGAAATTAGCTAAATCATTGAGATTATATATGTGTGTGTACCTATATATATTCATACAGCTGTGTGTATATATATATATATATGTATGTATTCGTACAGTTCTGAAGTGCTAATAGAAATATGCTAAGGAGGTGCCAATGGTGTGCTAACAGGGAACTCAGGCAAAGAGAGGATTCAGGTATTCAAGGAAAAAGTGATAATGAGGATCTTGTTAATGAGGCTTCATTAAATAGGTGTTGGAATTCATAAGATCTTTTTCCCCTTGATTTTATTTAATAAGAGAGGGAAAATATGTATTTTTTCAATGGAAAGGAATATAATACTTGTGGTAGGCACAATAATGTCTCACTTAAGATACTCACATTCTAATCCCTGAAATTTGTGAGCATGTTACATAGCTAAAAGGACTTTGCAAATGTGATTAAATTAAGGATGTTACGATAGGCAGATTACCCTGAATTACCTGGGTTGGCCCAATTCTGTCACAAGTGTCCTTAATAGAGTCATAGAAAGAGATGTGAGAACAGAAGCAGAATCAGAGAGAAATTTGAAGATGCTGTCTTTCTGGCTTTGAAGGCAGAAAAAGGGGGACACAAACCAAGAAATGTAGGTAATTTCTAGAATCTGGAAAACACAGAGAATGGATTTTCTCCTAGAGTCTCCAGAAGGAATACAGTCATGCCGTCACCTTGATTTTAGCCCAGTGAAATCCATTTTGTACTTCTTACCTCAAGAATGCAATAATAAAATTTCTTTGTTTTAAGCAACTAGATCTGTGCCAATTTGTTACAACAGCAATAGGAATTTTAATACAATACTATGCTATTTTGCAAAAATGTGTCAATTACCAACTCTTATCTCTAATCTGGAAACTGAATAAACATGTATGACACTTGCCTCTTTGTTTACATACAATAAGTGAGGGTAAAGAGTCACACTATTGAGCCAAGTTGCTACTTGTTTTCCTCCTTTAAGAAATAATCCAAGTTCATCCATAACCGACAGAGTAGCTAGACCCCTACATCTAATAGCTACTCTTGTCACATGTTCTAAAATTATTAAATCAGAATTTATAGTTGTCACACATCAGATTAATGGATGGACTAGAATATTATTTTGTATCTCTTTAGATAACTTTTTGTATCTGTTTTTGCTTGTTGTAACTTCTCTTTGTGCAATGCAATCAACTAAAGCTCAATGTTAAGTATTTCTACAAATGGAAGAGAGGAAGAATGTGCAGAGTTGTAAAAGATATTCACTGACCTTCTGTTTCCAAGACACCATTTCATTAATCTTCACCATCCGGTATAAATAGGATTCATCCATTATCCTAAGGTTTCCACTACCAAAAGTATAAAATGTCAAGCAGGTTTTAACTTCAGAAACATGAGTAAGGACATTCAGTCCCTGCATTTGTGCTATCACAACTCTATAATCTCCACCTCCTCCCAGGAAAGTCCCATGTAAAGTCCTCGTGAACCAGCACAGGACGTATTACGCTTCTGAGAGGTTTTTCTTTTAATTTCTCTGTAAATAGTAAATAACTTTAGTTTACTTTTGTTAATTTTGATAATCTAGATATGTATCTAGCTCTGTTAATTTCCCCAATTTTGGGAACTTTTTGTTACAGTTATGGTGCTAAATTCTTATTCTGCTATCTTATACCCCTGAGCCAATGCCTCATATTAATAATTTATGTTATCCAAGGTTGGAGCCCCACATAAATCTGAATATTCCCCAATGCTCAAAAATTTGAGTTTTATTTTTGAAGTCTAGCTTGGTGACAAGGCCTCTGCTAGCTGCTGAGAAACAGCAACTTCTCCCAGCCTTTGTTACTCTCCTGCCCTGGGCCCACTTACCCCCATTGTTCTGTTGAATATTCTTTGTGCCTAATGCTTTCATGGATAAACAACATTTAGCCTGGTTTTATAACCTCCAGATATTATGTTCTGTTACCTGGTTAGACTTCCAGGTAGTTCAAAAAAATTAAACTTCAATAAAATTAAATGATCAGCTGGTATGTGTGCAATGTGACAGTTAGCCCAGATTAGTTTGTCTCTACAAGGTCTTACTCTCTATCTCCTTGCCATATATCCTGACTACCTACATCAATCATTCACACCTTATTGTGTCATAAAATGTATTTTTTTCAGCTCTATTTTCTTGAGTGTATTTTATTATACTTAGTACATTGTTGATTTTCTCCTAGAAAAATTAATCCTAATTTTCATTTGAAAAAAGAAAATAATGGGATAAATCTAAGTAAAGGTGAAGTGGTATTCAATACCAAAGGAAAATTCACATACATGATATCAAGGAACTTATTAAAAATAAAACTTGTTCACAGATGATTTTAAATACCTATCACCTACCTCACAAATAAAAAATACTGTTATATCTGAGATATTCCAAAAATGTGTGTGCAACTATATACATACATATTCATGTTTATATAAATGTTTGTATCAGCTTTGGAAATGTCACATAAAATTCAGTATTGTAGAAATAGAGTCAATAAATATGTGCTTAAAAATAGAAATTCTGAACCAAGTCTAGTTAACTATTCAGAGTTACAATAATGGATTATTTCAGTAGTATTCTGATATTAAATAAACTTTCCACAAAATGCTATGTTATTCCCAGAAATGATATTTCCTCCAGGATATGCCAATTATATTATAAATTATATTAAGAATAGTACGAGTGGTGTTACATTAACATTTTTTAAAATTTTTTTATTGAGCCATATCGTCTTACAATATTGTGTAAATTTCAGGTGTACGTCACCGTATTTCAGTTTCTGTATAGACTGCATTGTGTTCACTACCAACAGTCCAGTTTTTATCCATCACTATATATATGTGCCCCTTTACCCCTTTTGCCCTCCTCCCACCCACTTCTCCTCTGGTAACCACTAATCTGTTCTTCTCATCCATGTGTTTGTTTGTTTATCATCTTCCACATATGAGTGAAATCATATGGGATTTGTCTTTCTCTGTATGACTTATTTTGCTCAATATAATACCCTCAAAGTCCATCCATGTTCTCTCAAATGGCATGATTTTGTCTTTTTTAAGGCTGAGTAGTATTCTCTTGTGTATGTATATACCACTTCTTCTTTATCCATTCACATGTTGATGGGCACTTGGGTTGATTCCACATCTTAGCTATTGTGAATAATGCTGCAAGGAATATTAGGGGTTCATAAATCTCTTTGAATTATTGATTTCATGTTATTTGGATAAATATCCAGTAATAGAATAGCTTGATCATATGGTAGTTCTCTTCTTAATTTTTTGAGAAATCTACATATTGTTTTCCATAGTGGCTGCATCAGTTTGCACTCCCACCAGCAGTGTATGAGAGTTCCCTTCTCTCCACATGCTCTCCAACACTTGTTGTTTCCTGTCTTGTTAATTGTAGCCATTCTGACGGGCATGAGGTGATATCTCACTGTAGTTTTGATTTGCATTTCCCTAATAATTAGTGATGTTGAACATCTTTTCTCATGCCTATTGGCTATCTGTATATCTTCTTTGGAAAAATATTCATATCATCTGCCCATTTTTTGATCCGGTTGATCACTTTTTTGTTGTTGAGTTGTGTGAGTTCTTTATATGTTTTGGAAATTAACCCCTTGTCGGATATATGATTTGCAAATATTTTCTCCCAGTTGGTGGTTTACCTTTTCATTTTGTTGATGGTTTCCTTTTCAGTGCAGAAACTTCTAAGTCTGAGGTAGTCCCATTTATTTATTTTTCTTTTGTTTCCTTTGCTTGAGGAGACATGATACTCAAAAATATACTGCTAAGACCAATGTCAAAGAGTGTACTGCCCATATTTTCTTCTAAGAGTTTTATGGTTTCAGGTCTTACATTCAAGTCATTATTTTTTTGCTGAGGAAAATTCACTCTGAGCTAACATCTGTTGCCAATCTTCCTCCTTTTTTATGTGAGCTTCTACCACAGCATGGCCACTGACGGGTGGTGTAGGTCTGGGTCCAGAAACCGAACTTGGGTCGGTGAAGTGGAGCATGCTGAACTTAACCACTAGGCCACCGGGGCTGGCTCTACATTCAAGTCTTGAAACCATTTTGAGTTAATTTTTCTGTATGGTATGAGAGAAAGGTCTACTTTCAATCTTTTGCACGTGGCTGTCGAATTTTCACAACAACGCTTACTGAAGAGACTTTCCTTTCTCCGTTGTATGTTCCTTTGTTGAAGATTAGCTGTTCATAGATGTATGGGTTCATTTCTGGGCTTTCAATTCTGTTCCATTGATCTGTGTGTCTGGTTTTGTGCCAATACCATGCTGTTTTGATTACTATAGCTTTGTAGTATATTTTGAAATCAGGGAGTGTGATACCCCCAGCTTTGTTCTTTTTTCTCAGAATTGCTTTGTCTATTCAGTCTTTTCTTGTTCTATATAAATTTTAGGACTTTTTGTTTATTTCTCTGAAGCACGCCATTGAGATTCTGATAGGGATTGCATTGAATCTGTAGATTGCTTTAGATAATATGGACATTTTAACTATGTTTATTCATCTAATCCGTGAGCATGGAATATCTTTCCATTTCTTTATGCTTTCTTCAATTTCTTTCAATAATGTCTTATAGTTTTCAGTATATAGGTCTTTCACCTTTTTGGTTAAGTTTATTCCTAGATATTTTATTCTTTTTCTTGCAATTGTAAATGGGATTGTATTCTTGATTTCTCTTTCTGTGAGAAATTTCATTGTTAATGTATAGAAATGCAACTAATTTTTCTATGTTGATTTTATACCCTGCAACTTTAAATATTTCTTGATTATTTCTAATAGTTTTTGGTGGGTTCTTTAGGGTTTTCTAAGTACAGAATCATGTCATCTGTAAATAGTGACAGTTTTACTTCTTCCTTTCCAATTTGGATCCCTTTTATCTCTTTTTCTTGCCCAATTGCTCTAGCTAAAAATTCCAGTACTATGTTGAATAAGAGTGGCAAGAGTAGGAAACCTTGCTTTATTCCTGTTTGCAAAGGAATGGCTTTCAGTTTTTCACCATTGAGTATGATTTTGGCTGTGGGTTTGTCATATATGGCCTTTATTTTGTTGAGGTACTTTCCTTCTATACCTATTTTATTCAGAGTTTTTATCATAAATGGATGGATCTTGTCAAGTGCTTTCTCTGCATCGATTGAGATGATCATGTGATTTATATTCTTCATTTTGTTAATGTAGTATCTCACATTCATGGATTTGTGATGTTGAAACATTCCTGCGTGCCTGGAATAAATCCCACTTGATCATGATGTAGGATCCTTTTAACGTATTACTGTATTTGATTTGTTAATATTTTGTTGAGGATTTTTGCATTGATGTTCATCAGTAATAATGGCCTGTTATTTTCCTTTTATGTGTTCTCCTCATTTGGTTTTGTTATCAGGGTAATGTTGGCCTTAAAGAATGAGTTAGGAAGCATCTCATTCTCTTCAATTTTTAGAATAGTTTGAGAAAGACAGATCTTAAATCTTCTTTGAATGTTTGGTAGAGTTCACCTGGGAAGCCCTCTGGTCCTGGAGTTTTGTTTTTTGGGAGGTTTTTGATTACTGTTCACATCTCTTTATTTGTGATTATTCTATTCAGATTCTCTATTTCTTCTTGATTCAATTTTAGGAGGTTGTGTGATTCTTAGAATTTATCCAAATTTTTAATCTCTTTTATAACGAGTCTGGCTAAGGGATTGTCAATTTTGTTTATCTTCTCAAAGAACCAACTCTTATTTTCATTGATACTTTCTATTTTTTTTTTTTTAGTCTTTATTTCATTTATTTCTGCTCTGATTTTATTATTTCCTTCCTTCTACTGACTTTGGGCTTTGTTTGTTCTTCTTTTTCTAGGTCTTTTATGTGTGGGGTAAGATTGTTTACATGAGATTTTTCTTGTTTCTTGAGGTAGACCTGTATTGCTATAAATTTCCCTCTTAGTACCCCTTTTGCTGCATTCCATAAGAGTTGGTGTGTTGTGTTTTCATTTTCATTTGCCTCCAGGTATTTTTTGATTTCTCCTTTTATTTCTTCATTGATCCAATGGTAGTTCAGTAGCATGTTATTTAGTCTCCATATATTTCTTATTTTCCCAGCTTTTTTCTTGTAGTTAATTTCTAGTTTCGTAGTGTTGTGGATATGATTTCAATCTTCTTAAACTTATTGAGGCTTGTTTAGCTTCCCAACATATGGTCTATCTTTGAGAATGTTCCATGTGCATTTTGGAAGAATGTATATTCTACTGTTTTGGGATGGAATGTTCTATATTTAACTATGAAGTCCATCTGGTCTAGTATTTCATTTAAGGCCACTGTTTTATCATTGACTTTCTGTCTGGATGATCTATCCATTGATCTAAATGAGGTGCTGAGGTCCCCCACTATTATTTTGTTGCTGTCAATTTCTCACTTTAGGTCTGTTAATAGTTGCTTTATATACTTTGGTCCTCTTGTCTTAGCTGCACATATGGTAATAAGTGTTATGTCTTCTTAGTGGAATGCCCCTTTTGTCATTATATAAAGCCTGACTTTGTGTCTTCTTATCTTTTTTCTCTTGAAGTCTGTGTTGTCTGATATAAGCGTGGCTACACTGGCTCACTTTCCTTTGTCATTTGCTTGGAGTATCATCTTCCATCTCTTCACTCTGAGCCTATGTTTTTCATTAGAGCTGAGATGTGTTTCCTGGAGGCAGCTTATCGTTGGTTCTTGTTTTTGAATCCGTCCCACCACTCTGTGTCTTTTGATTGGTGAATTCAATCCATTTACCTTTAGAGTGATTATTGATATATGATGACTTAATACTGACATTTTATCTTTTGTTTTTCAGTTGTTCTATATTTCCATTGTTTTTTTTCCCCTTATATTTCTGCCTGCCATTTTAGTTTGGTGGTTTTCTGTGATGTTCTTCTCTACTTTCTCTTTATCTATGATTTGGGACTCTGTTCCAATTTTTTTATTTTGTGGTTACCATGAAGTTTGTACAAAAAACCTCATAGATGAGATAGTTGTTTTTCTAATAGCCTCTTAGCTCCATTAGCCTATGTAGGTTCCATCCCTTTCCTCTTCCTCTTCTATGTTTCTGTTGTTGCAAATTATTCTTTTTTGTGCTGTGAGTTTTTGACCAAACTGTAGTGGTTATAGTTATTTTTGTTGCTTTCCTTCTCTTTATCTTTTATGTTATAATTGAGTATTTAATAACCTGTACTAATATAGAGCTGCAATTTTCTGATTCTGTCTCTATATTTATCTCCTTGGTCAAGGTTTTGAAAACCTTTACTTTTTTGTTTCAGATAGGAGGGCTCCTTTCAACGCTTCTTGTAAGGAGGTCTAGTGGTGATAAACTCCCTCAGCTTTTGTTTGTCTGGGAAAGCTTTTCGTTCTCCATCAGATCTGAAGGATACTTTCTCCCGATAGAGTATTCTTGGCTGATAGATTTTATCTTTCAATATTTTGAATACATCATTCCACTCTCTCCTAGCTTTTAGTGTTTCTGCTGAGAAATCCACTGCAAGCCTGATGGGGGTTCCTTTGTAGGTTATTTTGTTCTCTCTTGCTGCCCTTAATATTTTTTCTTTGTCATTGACTTTTGACAGTTTTAATATTATATGCCTTGGAGAAAGTCTTTTTTGCCTTGAGGTATAGGAGTTCTATTAGCTTCATGTACTTGTATGTCCAGTTCCTTTCCCAGGTTTGGGATATTCTAAGCTATTATTTCTTTGAATAAGCTCTCTGCTCCTTTCTCCCTCTCTTCTCCTTCTGGGATACCTATAAACCTTTTGTTACTTTTCCCAATTGAGTCAGATATTCCATGAAGAATTTCTTCATTTTTTTAAAAATCTTAGGTCTCTTTCCTTCTCTACCAGAATCACTTCTAGGTTTCTATCTTCAAGCTCACTAATTCTTTCCTCCAAATGGTCTGCTCTGTTTTTAATGCTTTTTACATTATATTTCATTTCATTAATTCTTCATCTCCAGAATTTCTGTTTTTTTGTTTTTGTTTTTTTTTTAGAGTTTCATCTCTTTAGTGAGATACTCCTTCTCTTCACTAATTTTATTCCTGAGTTCATTGAACTGTCTCTCTGAGTTTTCTTATAACTCATTGAGTTTCTTTATGACAGCTATTTTGAATTCTCTGTCAGTTAGATTGTGATCTTCTGTGACTTCAAGTTTGGTTTCTGGAAAGCTGTCATTCTCCTTCTGTTTTGCTGTGTTATTATAGTTTGTCATGGTGTTTGACAAATTGATCCTCTACCAGCACATTTGTGGTAGTGACCACCTTTCTTATTTGAGTATAGCTTTGGTTATTTTGGTCTGAGCTCCTTCTGGTTCTATTTGAGAGCCTGCACTTTCCACCCTCCACTGCCTCATCCAAGGGCATTGCTGGTGCTCTCCTCATGTCGCTTGTGCCTCTGGGGTTGCTGGTGCCTTGCTGCTTATGATGTTCATTCTGTCTCAGGTGTTGCCACTAGGGTCACCAGGCTGTGAGCACATCTACTGCTTCTGGGGTTGCCTGGGTCTTGTGTTCCTCCACGGGCTCTCTGCAGTCTCTCCACAGTCTCAGAGGCAGCTGTCTCATGCACCACCTGTTCTGCCCCTCCTGAGTTGTCTGGGGGTGCTGGTTGCACTGCTGCCAGGGGTGTTGAGTTTCACAGGTGTTGCTGTTTCTCTTGCTGTCAAGGTCCCAGGAACCCAGAGAATTGTATGCAGCCCCTGCTGTTGGTGGAGCTGGTGTCAGGGGTGCTGCTGCTGGGGGCTGGTTCACTGGTTCTGCTGTGGTTCTTGAAGCCTCTGGTAGCAGGTTCCATCTGCCACTGCTAGGGGAGGATCAGGGGCTAAATAGGGAGAGATTTTTGTTGCTGCTCACTGTTCAGCCTCTGGTCTCTGGCACTAACTACTGTGTTTTGAAATTTCAGAGCAAGTCACCTCTCCCCAGCTGGGAAAATCCAAGTTTTGTATACTATCCCCACTGTTAGAAAGATCTGGCCACCGCTGGGAGAGAGGAAGGGGCATGCATGCTAGATCTGCTGGGAGGTGGGCAGGGAGAAAACTGCACCTGTTTTCTCACAGGCATTCAGGTCAATGTGAGGACCCTCACCCTGGAGGGCTGCTGGCAGGGGAGGGCGACCTGCTCCCCTAGTTTCACTGTCTCTGGGTAATCCAGTCCACCCACCTTCAGAGTATAGATGCATGGATCTCTTAGGCATCCTGTTGTGCTGTGTAGGGAATCCTCTGTCAGTCAATGGATGCCTGATTTGTTGTAACTTATAGAGGGAGAGACAAAGGGAACAATTTACTCTGCCATGATGCTGAAGTCACTCTGTACATTGGCTTATTTAGTATGGGTTGCTAAATCTAATAGTTGAATGCATATTATACCAGCAACAACAACAACAACAAAAATGTGGTTTTAAACAAAACCTGAGAAGTCAGAGGTCCTGATTTGTTTTTCCAACCCTCAAAAGTTTCTCTTCCAGCACTTCCCATATGTTATCTGCAAATTCCATTTAATGTTTAATCTTTGAAAACTATTAATATTTTTATTTACTCTTAGAAATTATAGCTAGCATTGTTGAAGAGTGTGTTACCTACAGTGCTTTCTTGGATTTAAACTCTTCCCTTTGAACTGTTCTTTTTCAATCTTTTTAGAGTTGCTCTCCCTGTTTTATCACCCTTCATTCACTCATCAATCCATCCTGAAACAGCTTTCTCTCTACTTTTTTTCAAAAAGCCTCACATAAATATTTTCATTCACTGTCATGTCTCTAAAGCCAATGGACATTTTTACTCCCCACTTATTTATTTATTTTTATTGTGGTAATAACTCTTGACATGAGATCTACCCCCTTACAAACTTTTAAGTGTACAATACAGTATTGTTAACTATAAGCACGATATTGCACAGAAGAACTCTAGAATTTATTCATCTTGCATAACTGAAACTTTATACCTGTTGAATAACAACTCCCCATTACTTTTTTCCCCACAGGTCCTGGAAACCACCTTTCTACCCTCTGCTTCTATGAGTTTGACTATTTTAGGTACCTCATGTAAGACATACTCCTCATTTAATTTATTTCTCTGTGAAATGCACACTATTGACCCATCTTCCTTCTTGAGATATTGTCTTCTTTTGGCTTCTGTACTACAAAATTCTCCTGGGGCTGCCCTTGCTGCCTTGACCTCTCTATCTCCTTTTCAGTCTCAACCTCCTAGAGTTCCCAAAGTCTCAATACCAGGATCCTTTCTCCTCTTGCTATTTATTCCTGAAGCCCAAACTTTCAATATTTATCTTTACGCAAATGACTAAGAAATTTACCTAAAACTCTCCACTGAATTCCAGACTCTTTCACTCATTGTCCAATTTCATATTTCTTTTAGTTATTTTAAGGGGAAATAAAAGTTCAAATGTACAAAACCAAATTGCTGATCTTCTTCATTCCATCTCCCATCCCAAGTTTTCCTCTCTCTATGCCAAAAGATAAAACTTAATTCTTTTCCAATTTAATCTATCTCAGTGAATTTACATAATTTTATAAGCCAGAAACTTAGGAATCTTAGTTGACTTTTCTTTTTTCATAAGACGCTCATTTAATTTATCACTAAATTCTAAGGATTTTCTTTATCTCTCTTCAGCACTACCTCTTCCATTAGCCATCATCTCTCACTTCCCCACTCCAGTCACACTGGCCATCTTTTTGTTTCTCATGCCAGAAGGTCTTTGCCCATCTGGTTCCACCTGAATATAATGCTGTTTTCTACTACTCTTAGATAAAGATTTATTAAATAATAAACTTGTTCTTATATTTCAGATGTCAGTTCAATTGTATCTTCCTAAAGGAAACATAACTGACCTCTCTAATATGATAAATCTGCTCTGACATGTTCTAATAGAAGTATGTACCACTCAGAGTCAAAGCATATATTATGTTTGCACCTTTACATTCATTTCTGTGACTATTGGATAAATGCTTACCTTCTCCATTGGGCTGAGTGCAAGGTTCCAGTCTGGTTTTTGCTATGCAATCCTTTCCAAACACTAAGCATTAAGTAGGTGTTCAATAAACATTTAATAAATAAACCACCATGTTGTATGCCTTAAATATATATAATTTTTAATTGTCAATTATATTTCAATAAAGCTGGTAAAAATAAAAGATAGAAATAAATGTATAAAACAAAGCCCATTGACCAGTGTCTTTATATTTTCTCATACATCCTACTCCTAATCTATAAAAATGATAAAATATAAGATGAATTAGTCATACGTTTGATATAAAGTTTCCATGTAATTGGACATTTAAATGGAAAACTGTAGATCGAGCATGATTTTCTTTCTGCTAATTGTGAATCAGTAATTAATGTAGGAAAAAAGGATGTAGTGTTAAAAAAGAAAACCACAGGCACCAAATGGCCTCTCTCATGCTAAAGCCCGTGATACCAAACCTAGATTTAATACCTGATCTAATTGCAGTTTCCACCTCTTTCAGAAATGTAATCTTAATCAACGAGTCTGGAATTACCTGGTCAGGCACCAGTACCAGTAGGGTAATCTGTCATGTGGGCCCACTCCATTCCCCAGAAGAAGAAGCAATCTGCATGGTAAAGATCTCTGTGTTAGTTTATCCAAAGAGGAGATTGCCTGGATTAAAAATAATCCTTTCTTTTCTTTTGCCAATAGCCCCCTTGCCCCACCCTTCTTCCTATACAAACATTCCATTTTGCACAGTCCCTCTAAGCATACTTTTACTTGCTTCCGGATTCATGAATCACTCAATAAAGCCAATTAGAATTTCAAATTTACTCAGTTGAATTTTGTTTTTTAACAGTAGAAGGAAGCAATAGTGGCAATTGAAGCAAAATTTGACAATATAATTGTTATAAATTTTTCAGAGGTTATGAGATAAAGTAAAAAATAATAAGATAACTTGATTGCTGGTAATAATTTCTTGCAATCCACTGTCACTGAATTCTGGATTCCCTCCCCACCCCAGGGAAACAGCAAATACAGATTGTTTCACGGGTTATAGCAACACTTACATTGAAAAGGAAACATAGCAAGAAGAATATGCTGAATTACTATTTTTCTACTTTCTATTAACACTTTAAATTGTGTGTTTATTGAACTGACTACTGTTATATTTTATAATTCCATGTAAAATACTTTTTCTATTATTTTCATTTTATTTCCATATAAGAGAGCAAAGTAATTTGTCATCAATTAATTTGAAGTCGAATTGAAATTGTAAAGAAGTAAGGTTATGGATTGCCTATCCTATGAAAAAAGCCAGAGCAAATTATTTTAATTGTGTGGTTTCATAAAATCAGCCTGTCATTTGCCTATTTCTCCACATTACTCAGAGATGCACCACTTATGAATATTTAAAAGAAAATTTTGCTTTAATTGGTACTATTGTAGATAAAAATAAATAAAAGAATTTCACTTGCAAATATTCCTCTAAATAATTTGAGAATCATATTTTTAAAAGCAAGTTTGTGAAAGCTCTTATATGTGCATAAACTTTAAGATCAATATACTACATTAATTAGAATCTGAAATTTAAAGCATATCCTTTCAGTGTATTTTTCTTTGATGACTGATTACATAGTAAGGCTTATGGAGTTGTATTTTATAATTGATTATCAAATTCATACTGTAAAACATCATTTTCAATTATGCTAAAGAATGCATTGTGCATACTAGAATTCTCAGCTCTGGGGAAGGAGTAGAGAAGACTTTAAATATATCTATGTTTAGCATATTAATATGTATAACTTACGTTGAGGCTTTTGTTTTGCAGTAAAGTTATACTGAAGTTATGTAAAATAATTTTGGGTATGTCCAGAAGTATGTTTTGTTTGTACTGACCTTCCATCTTTCTGAAAAGTATATTTTATATTGTTCTATTTTCTTAGAAGAAAGAAGCAAAGGAATAAATGAAATATTTGTTTGGTTTCAAGACACACAATTGAACATATATATTAGGAATGAAATTGAAACTTGGAATTTGTTGTTTGATATGCTGAATCTCAGGTAAATTGGAAGTTTAACCGTGAAACAACTTTTGCTCTAGAAATATAATAGATTTTTTTGCTGATCTGGAATCAAAAAATAAAATAAGGTGAAACAAATCCTTCAATTTCTCTTACTCTTAAATTTCTCTACCTTCTAGAAAATACTATCAAGTGCCATTATTTAATTTGTAATTCACATCAATTAAATTTAATATTTTAAGTTGGCTACTATGAATAAAGATATCTATTAAGCAATATAATAAATGCAAAATATATATCACAGCATTTATAGGTTGCTTTACATCAGCAGTTTTCTAAGGGCAGTTTGTAAACCTCTGTGGAAACCAGATAACTTTCTAGTGGATCCATGAGATCAAAATTACTTTCATACTAATACTAAGATGTTAATTGCCTTTTTTTCTGTGTTGACACTTCCAGTGATGCTGCAAAATAGTGGTAGATAAAATTCTTGATGATTGATTACATATAAAGGTAGTATCACTAAACCGCATTAGGGTCATTGAATTCTTCAACTTCATGCCCTGAGGGAGGGGAGCATGGCACAGGCACACCACCACAAACAATAACAAACACAAAAAGCAGTTTCATTGAATAATGTTGTTGATGAAGCTGTAAATAGAGTCAGTTGTATTAAATCACAGACCCTGGATGCAACATTTTAATATTCAGTGTGACCAAATGGGAGATACACATGAAGTGCTTTTTTCGCAAACAAAATATGATGGTTGTCTCCAAAGAAAGATTTTGTGCTTTTTCTTTGGGTTGAAAGATAAACTAGCTGCTATTTTCATGAAAAATAATTTTTACTTGAAACAACAACAAATACAAACACTATGGTTTTTCAGATTTGGGTACTTAGCAGAATTTTCTTTAAAATAAACTCATTGAGTCATCCATTTCAAGGAAAAACAATTCACAGTATTTTTTTTTAATTAATGATAAAATTCAAGCTTTGAAGTAAATTAGAATTTCAGAAAAGTTTTATTTGAAATCATGAGCTTGATAGTGATGGTGTTCAGGGCAAGCTACCCCAGGAGGCATCACTCTGGTATGCGGATTATTTCGAGCTGAAGACAATAAGGACTCAGAGAACTCAGGAAGAATATTTGAGTTTCCCCTCCCAAACTACCTAAAGAATTTAAAACACAAGATCTGTTTCAGGAAGGAGTTGTTATCATTTTTTTATTTTTATTTTTTTTGTGTGTGAGGGAGGTCAGCCCTGAGCTAACATCCGTGCTAATCCTCCTCTTTTTGCTGAGGAAGACCGGCTCTGAGCTAATATCTATTGCCAATCCTCCTCCTTTTTTTTTTCCCTTTTTTTTTTGACCCAGAAAAGAATTGTCTTCCTGCCCTCTGAAGTCCCAGACCACTACCCACCCCCAACATGTTCCTTGCCTTTAGCTGCAATACTTAAGCAAGCAGCTTGGACAGAGGGACGAGTTGCTCATTTCTGAGTTTCTCCCATGTATACATGTTATTAAACTTGGTATTATTTTCTCCTGCTAATCTGTCATGTTGATTATTTGGCCAGCCGTAAGAACCTTAAGGAAAAGGGCAGAGGGAGATTCTCCCTCTCTCCCGACAATAGCTTTTTGATACTTAAAATGTCTCTGATGATTTGTTATATCAAATAATATTATTTTTTATATTTTACAATAGAATATGTCAAAACTCAGAAAATAGGGAAAGTAAGTAAATGGTTTCCAAATAATCAACACATACTGTTACACATTCATGCATGGGTAAAATATCCATTCAAAAGGCAAGATAGACCAATGGATTTGAATGTAAAAAAGTTCAAGTTCAAATGATTTCAGAGTCCACGTTGCAACTATATTTTAAGAAACTACTGCTTGTTGAGTTTTGGTATATTACCAAAGAATATCCTCAATTATCTAAAAAGGCCAGCCTTTTTTAACTACATTTCTGTGTGAGGATGGATGATTGCAGAAGCAGATATGAGATAATTGGTTTCCTCTACAGAGCCAGATATTAAAGAGATTTGGAAAAAATGTAAAATAATTGCATTTTTCTCAATAATTTCTTTTATTTGTGGAAAATATTTCTCATAAAATGTTATTTAAATTAACAAGTTTATTATTGTTGATTTTTAAATGACAAATTTCTCAATTTTCTTTTTTTTTTAATTGAGGTAACACTGATTTATAACATTATATAAATTTCAGGTGTACTTCATTATATTTTGATTTCTGTGTAGACTACATCACGTTCACCGCCCAAAGACAAATTACCGTCCATCACCATACACATGAGCCAAGTTACCTCTTTTGCCCTCCCCATTCCTCCTTCCCCTCTGGTAACCACTAATCTAATCTCTGTATCTATGTGTTTGCTTGTTGTTGTTGTTGTTATTTTTATCTTTTATTTATGAATGAGATCGTGTGGTATTTGACTTTCTCCATCTGAATTATTTCACTTACCATAACACACAAGGTCCATCCATGTTGTCAGAAATGGCAAGATTTCATCTTTTTTATAGCTGAGTAGTTTTCCACTGTATATTTATACCACATCTTTATTCATTCATCCCTTGATGGGCACTTAGGTTGTTTCCAAGTCTTGGCTATTGTGAATAATGCTGCAATGAACATAGAGGTGCATATATCTTTATGTGTTTGTGTTTTCATGTTCTCTGGATAAATACCCAACATTGGAATAGCTGGATCATATGATAGTTCTATTCTTAATTTTTTGAGGAATCTCCATACTGTTTTCCACAGTGGCTGCACCAGTTTACATTCCCACCAGCAGTGTATGAGAGTTCCCTTCTCTCCACATCCTCTCCAACACTTGTTATTTCTTATCTTGTTAATTAAAGCCACTCTGACAGGTGTGAGGTGATAGCTCATTGTAGTTTTGATTTGCATTTCCCTAATAATTAGTGATGTTGAACATCTTCTTATGTGCCTGTTGGCCATCTGTATATCTTCTTTGGAAACATGTCTTTTCAGACCTTTCATCCATTTTTTAAACTGGGTTGTTTGTTTTTCTGTTGTTGAGATGTATGAGTTCTTTATATGTTTTGGATATGAGCCCCTTAGCAGATATATAGTTTGCAAATATCTTCCTAATTGTTAGGTTGTCTTTTCATTTATTGATGGTTTCTTTTGCTAGACTAAATACCTGTACTTCTCAAACTCTTTCAAAAAATTGAAGAAGAAGGGAAGCTTCCTAACTCATTCTATGAGACCAACATTACCCTGACGCCAAAACCAGACAAGGACAACACAAAAAAAAAGAAAATTACAGGCCGATATCACTGAAGAACATCAATGCAAAAATCCTCCAAAAAATACTAGCAAATCGAATACAACAATACATTAAAAAGATCATACACCATGATCAAGTAGGACTTATTCCAGGGATGCAGGAATGGTTCAACATTTGCAAATCAATCAATGTGAGACACCACATTAACAAAATGAAGACTAAAAATCACACAATCATCTCAATAGATGCAGCAAAAGCATTCAACAAGATGTAGCATCTATTTATGATAAAACTCTGAATAAAATGAGTATGGAAGGAAAGTATTTCAACACAATTAAAGGCCATATATGACAAACCCACAGCTAATATCATACTCAATGGAGAAAAACTGGAAGCTATCCCTTTAACAACAGGAACCAGACAAGGATGCCCACTTTTGCCACTCTTATTTAACAAAGTCTTGGAAGTCCTAGCCAGAGCAATCAGGCAAGAAAAAGAAACAAAAGGAATCCACATTGGAAAGGAAGAATTAAAACTGTCACTATTAGCAGATGACATGATTTTATATATAGAAAACCCTACAGAATCTACCAAAAGACTATTAGAAATAATAAATGAATACTGTAAAGTTGCAGGATGCAAAATCCAGTTACAAATATCAGTTGCATTTCTATACACTAACAAGGAAGTAGCAGAAAGAGAAATTAACAATACTATCCATTTACAATTGCCACAAAAATAATAAAATAGCTAGGAATAAATTTAACCAAAGAGGTGAAAGACCTGTACATTGGAAACTATAAAATATCATTGAAAGAAATTGAAGAAGACATAAAGAAATGGAAAGAGGGGCTGGCCCAGTGGCACAGAGGTTAAATGTGCATGCTCCGCTTCAGTGGCCCGGGGTTCACAGGTTTGGATCCCAGGTTCGCACCAACATACCGCTTGTCAAGCCATGCTGTGGCAGTGTCCCATATACTGTAGAGGATGATGGGCATGGATGTTAGCCCAGGGACAAGCTTCCTCAGCAAAAAAGAGGAAATTGGCATCGGATGTTAGCTAAGGGCTGATCGTCTTTGCAAAAAAAAAAAAAGAAACGGAAAGATATTCCATCCTCTTGGATTGGAAGAATTAGCATAGTTAAAATGTCCATATTACCTAAAGCAATCTACAGATTCAATGCAATCCCTATCAAAGTTCCAATGACATTTTTCATAGAAATAGAACAAAGAATCCTAAAATTTATATGGAACAGCAAAAGACCCTGAATAGCCACAGGAATCCTGAGAGAAAAGGGCAAAGCTGGAGGTATCACAGGCCCTGATTTCAAAATATACTACAAAGCTATAGTAACCAAAACAGCATGGTACTGGGACAAAAACAGACACACAGATCAACGGAATAGAATCAAGACCCCAGAAATAAACCCACACATCTATGGACAGCTAATTTTCGACAAGGGAGCCAAGAACATACAATGGAGAAAGGAAAGTCTCTTCAATGAATGGTGCTGGGAAAACTGGACAGCCACATGCAAAAGAATGAAAGTAGACCATTACCTTACATCATACACAAAAGTTAACTCAAAATGGATAAAAGACTTGAATGTAAGACCTGAAATCATTTCCAGTTTGGTAAATATGTATAAATATAACACACATGAAAAATAACTTTTAAAAATATAAAGGTATTATGGAGGCCAAAATTTGAGGACTGTTAGTCTATAGGTACAATTTTTTAAAGAAATGTTACTTGCTGTTAATAAAAACTCCAACATCTTGTGGCTTTTTAAAAAGTCAAAGTTTATTCCTCATTTATGTAAAGTATAATAAATGATGAGAATTTTCTACCCTACCTAGTCATTTAGGACCTTGACTATCAAGAAAATGCTATCTTCACTGCATGTCTTAGAATTGACATGCTAAGTGTTTTAAATAAAATTAAATTTTTATAATAAATTTTATTTTTCTAATGTTTATTCAATAGGGTAGTTATCTTCTAAAATAAATTTAGGCTTCTTTTATAGTGATTGGAATATAGACTGTCGTATAATGTGCTATGTCTTGAAAATGCTTGAATACAGAATAATTATGATTAGTGATTGGCTGATTTCTACAAATGCTTAATAACCTCAAAGTTATTTGCAATTTTTGGCAAGATAATGCATTAGTAATCCAGAAATGCCATTTGATGTCATCAGACCTTTATTCCAACACATCTTCCATATATATTTCACTGTTTAATACACAATGTGTGGAATGCGATCTTTACTCTTCTGACATATTCCTCTTTATTCTAAGTAATGATGAATTTATGATATTACATCGAGATATAAATGACTTAATGATCCCTTTGACTATATTCTACTTCATCCCTTGCTTGTATTAATAGAAAAGCCATGTGTGCAGGGAGACATAGAATTTCCCTAAAACTGAACACAATGCATCTGGCCAGATGTTATTTTCTAATATCTGGTAGAGACAGATGCAAAAGATACTGGATTAAGGAGGTAAAACATCAAACTCTTGATGTTTTATTTTCTCAAAGAAAGCTCCAAAATGCGAAAAACTACAAAAGAAACAGAGACATCACAGGACATCTGCTTCTTTTGTTCTTGTTAAAACTGGTGTTCAGATGTAAAATATCAATATGGCAAATATTATCATAATTTCTAGATACTCTACTACATATTGTGAAGACATGATTCCTTTGCTTATTTTCTGATCTTGCATAACACTACTTAGAATTGTTTATTGTATTATCCATTATCATTTCCAGGATAGTTTAAAAAAATCAGAGAACAACTTTAGTTCTCTGTGATTCTTATCTAGAATAGACTACCTAAATTTGGTCAAAGCACTCTTGGGATTGTGAGATAGCAGAAGATGTAGTCCTACTCTATCCTAAAGAGAAGCACACTGGTTAGGTAGCCACATGCAATGAGAAGAGATAGGCTTTGGAGTTAGACCCCCAATTTTAGCTGAGTAGGACTGGGAAATAACACCTGAAACTCTATATTCTTATCTGAAAAATAACATAACAATATTTACTTATATTAGTATTTACTGAGAATTGAGAATTTATGTGAAGTGTTTAACATGTCATTTAACTATTATATTTTTAAACATAACAGTTTAAAGCTAGAGAGTGGAAAGTGTCTTTTTCCCTATATCCAATCCAAGCTTATCAATGTCTATCTTAACTGCAAAGAACACTACAAACCAAATATCATACAGCCTTAAAGTTTGAAAAGATAATGGGAATTGGTAGTGATTCTAGAGGAGCTCTACCATATAGATTAAATATTTATTTACTCTTACACTCATTCAGTTATTTCTCCTTGCATTCTTTAATTCGTTCAACCAATATCCATGTAACACTTTTGTGATAAAGCCTCCCTAGATTTCACCAAATCTTTTTTTCCTTTCCCCTTGGGTACACAGGTAGAGCCCATTTTCCAACCTTCCTTACAGTTAGTTGTGGCCATGTGACTAAGTTATGGCCAATGAAATCTTGGCAGTTATAATGTACACTACTTCAGGCTTGTCCCTACAAAAACTATCACATAATCTCCACAATATTTTTCCCCTGTCTGGTGTCTGGATATCAACTCTAAGACACATAGTGAAAGTGGCATTTTCTTGATCATCTAGGTCTTACATGACTACATATAGTAGAGAATTCCCATCACCTATTATACTTTACATAACTGAGGAATAAACTTTGAGGTTTTAAAAAGCCTCTCAGATATTGAAGATTTTATTAATAACAACTAACATTACTTTTAAAAAATAGTACTTCTAAACTCTAAACAATTTCTGTTCTTGGACCAGAGGTAAACAAAACATAGTCTTTGTACAGAATAGTTCAGACTTTTTTGAGAAAGTCAAAAATACAACAGGTCACAAGTAATACGACATACAGTTAGATGTATATGTAGGATACTATGGTAGGACAAAGGAGAGACGCTTGACTTCCTAACCAGGGCTGAAGAGAAATGAGGCAATTAGAAAAGGCTTACCAAGAGCGGCTGTTATTGACATTTATTTTGAAGACTTAGTTGGAGTGAGAAGGGAAGAAAATGTCTCAGACAGAGAAAAAGGCATGGAAAAAAGTAGAGGGTTACTATATATCTCTATAGTAATCTATCAATCCATCACTCTCTCTCTCTCATCTATCTATCCACTATAGATTGCACAGCATGGTGCAAGTATTAATGAGTAATTGCTTATCTTTCAGATGTTGGTTGTCCTATCATGTCTTGAGGAGAAGCAGGAGTGGCGTCAGAGAGTCTACCTGCTTGTTTTAGATGGATGTGCTCCATGTTTTCTTATCTTGTCTTAGTCATATGCTGTTTGTTTTTACTTCACCCTCCGGTTCATGCCCATATTGAAGTAAATTTCTCCTGATATCAGATACAATATATTAAATTCTAATACTGCTCAATCCTCGACTAGATATTCTCCACCCTTCAAACAGGAAATGAGCACATGTTCTAGAGTGAGAAAGTCCTAGCTCAAGTTCTTTCTCTTCTACTTATTAGCTGTGTGATTTTAATGTAAATGTCAACCTCACTGGTCTTAATTGTTTTGTAAGAAAGATATCTCCTCGTCTCCAGTTTCTTCTATATTATAAACTCTTGGCAGTGTGAACTACATTCTCTTTTGAAATCCTTGTATGAATCTATTATCTCTCTCTCCCTGGCAAGCCATTATTCTGCATCTCTGAATGACCTTATCTACACTTCTCTGGGTCAACCACAAACTCCTTCTTCCTGTCAACATTGTTTCATTGCAAAGTATTTTTAATGGCTAGTCTAATACTCCATATATTAACCCTCCAATCTAAAAATAATAAAAAGGACTAAACCATTGCCAAAAACATAAAGTGTCAGGCTGAGTTTTCACTGCCAAATTTGATGTGGGAAAAGATTTGACTTCTTTTCATTAGATCTTAAGGAAAAAGATAACCCCACAAGGCTGGAGTTCTGGTGTTACTCGTGATACATCTAAGTTTTCATAAAGCAACATGGCTCTAACGTGATGAATCAATTAGGGATTACAGTGTGAAACAGTCAAATTTGGACCTCTATTTGTTATAAAGTCATAGCATTTTGGATATAACATAGAGCTCAGTAGGAAGACAGCTGTTATGAGTAACTCATAGGCATACATGAGTCTGTTTAATGGCTGGACACTTAGGCTTTTTTAACTTAATTTTATTTTTTATTGTTCTTTTGTTTGCTTTTTGTGGTAGTGAACTGCTACCAAAATGGCTAGTTCAAGGCCAAAAGTCATAGAATTAAAAAAAACCTCATGAGTGTAAATATTTAAAGGCTTATGAGGTTGTTTTTTCCCAGATTTTATCAAAATATTTCTAATTTCCTTTTCGGTTTCCACGTTTACTGAATTGAATTAATTACATCTCTCAGTTTATTCATGGCACGTTATTATTGATCAATGCAAAATCTTTCTTTTGTTTTATGCTATTATATACTCCATCTCTACTTCTATTCCCAACCCCTCTAATCCCTGTTTTATTGAATATATGTTCCTCCATTCTACCTTTTTTATTATTAATGTATATGATATTGTATGTGTATGTTTTAACTTTATATAAATGGTATTATGATATAAATCTCATTTTATATCTTTTTAATGCCATACTGTGCTTATGAGGCTGTATACATCACTGTGTACACATTTAGCTTACTACATCTCACTTCTTTAGAGTATTTCTTTATATGCACATTCCCAATTTTACTTATTGGTTTCACAACCAGTACTGCCATGAATATCTCTGTGAGTGTGTCCTTATGGGCCTGTGCAAGAGTGTTCTCTGAAGTATATAGCCAGGAATAGGATTTCCAGGTCATTGGATATTCCTATACTTTAAATTTCTCTAATTACTGAAAACATTTTCTCCATAATGGCTGCAGCAGTTTTAATTATGACCAGAAATACTATATTACCATTTTCCTAGAACTTTAATTATGTGAATTTATAATTTTTGCTACTTTTTTTGTGCAAAAACAGTATTTCCTTATTAAATTTGCATTTTTATGAATATGAGTGAGTTTGGAGAAACTTCCATCTTTCCAATGCTTCTATGAGTTTGTAAGTATGTGTTAGTTTTGGGGTGGGTGGTGGGGATTAAAATAAAAACATCTATCATGAAAGTTTTACAAACTCCATTGTCATTGTATAAATGCATTTATACTCAACAATCCAGTTTTAAAATATATAGAGTCTTCTTTTTGAAAGGCACTTTAAAGCACTTTAGTGTTCTCAAATGGTGTGTTTCTCTCACAACTGAACATTTTATATTAGAAATATGTCATATAACCCTTTAATAATATAGAGTATTTGAATCTTCTTATAGAGTTTCCTGTTTGCGCCAAGTCCCTGTGTTGAAAAACAGATACAATTATGGTTAATTTCTTATCATTTATCTTCTTTTATGCAATTTCACATTATAATATCAATCCTCCATTTCCCTTGATGGCTCTCCTACAATGCATATTAAATCAATGAATGATTACATGCATGAGTGGTATAAATGATGTATTCTACCTAATTCAAAATCTAATAACCAAAAGTAGTTTCCATGTGAATTTTTTAAAAGATAGATTTAGACATAACATGGCATTGTGTTTAGCACTCACTGGATAATAAATGAATTGCTGAAGCATTGTAAAGACAACTATCTGTGCTAAATCGTGGTAATGTTTTTGTTTTTATATTCTTAAAGTATTGAACTAGTGCAATTATTATTTGGGGTAGGAACTTAATTGATAAATTGGAACATTGAGACAATTAAGTGCAAAGTTTTATTTGATATAAATTGTCTTGACTGCTTTTCTATATTTGTCAATTCACAATAAAACTGTTAAACTCTACTTTACCCTACTTTACCCTACAAATATCAGCTGTATCAAAACGTGGTTATTATTTGTTATGTGAAGTTTTGGATGTTGGTAATTTTTACTAAATATGTTTGCCCCACCTCCATCCATGAAGGTAATAATAATAATTGTTGTTATTGTAATAGCACCAATAACAACAACAACATGCAGTTGTTACTCTGTACAAGGTACTCTCCTAATAATTTTACATTGATTTATTTAATCCACCTGAAAACCCTATGAGGTAGAAATATTATTTGCAGTATATTATGGAGAACTACCCAATTAATTATTCAACAATAGTTTGCCTACTATCTAGTATTTGATTGGACAGTCCTGTATTTAAGCATACATCTTGGAAACAAGTAAAAAGCAACAAATATCTACCTCCACAAACACCGGAAACTGACTGTCATTTTCTAAATAAAAAATTTTGATAGAAGGAGACTTATCAAGAGATTAAGGAAAGTTAGATTTCATAGCTGAGAGTAAGACACAAATGGCTATTTAAAAATTGTAAAAAATTTGTTTCCTGTGACTAAAAGGAGAAAAACAGTAGATATCTTCATGGTATACTCTTGAGTCAGGGATGAATAACCCCTTTGGTCGGGTAGAGGAAGGTCAAACATATCCTCATTTGACTTTCTAAAGTAACTGCAAACACTGATTAAATGATTCTAATGCAAATAATGCATCTAATTCTAAAAAGTTATTATTTACATAAAATGAGAGGCAGGATTTTTAAAAAAATATCAGAGTATCTGCTTCATCAGAAGCACCTGTTTTTACTGATATAAGTTCAAATTCCCAAGGCCCATCCAATATTTACTACTGAGTTCTCATCTCTGAAAAGTAGATCCCTTGATCATATAATTGAACACATAGGCCAGTCATTCGTCAATGCACAGATCCGTATTATAGTCACACTACTAATATTTTTAATATAAGAAGATGGGCATTTTATTGTGGCACACTCAGTGGCAAAATTATGGAGGTATGAATTCTTGGAAATGGGATAAAATGCATTCATAATCTGGGTAAAGTTATTGTTGAGTTTCCTTCAAGAGCCTATTAATAGTTTTGAAAGATAAGCCAAATTCTAAAATTTAAAATTTGCATAGAGGCTTCACAATTAAATAATAAATACATTATTGGGAAGATGCTATTAAAATAATTAGATATAATTTCAGTCCCCTCAAAACGTGAAGTTGCACGCTTGGTTTTTGATTTTTTGGTGAATATTTACAAGTCTTATATTCACAGGAAGGGATAATAAATTGTGCATTATTTTTATTATTATACTACATATGTGATGCAGGTATACCAAAATAAAATGGAGTCATGCCCTTAAATAGTTGAAAGCCTTCAGAATATGCAAATAAAGTGTAAACTAGATTTTAATTGACAAGTGACATATGAAAGGTCCAAACAAAGCTACGGAAATTTCACGTTATGGGAGATAACGTTTACAATTTGTGTAGTCCTTATTACGTGCAGCAACTGTGCTAAATGTATACATATATATACAACTTATATATATTATATATTTATGAGTATATATATATACAATCTTTTTAATTCTTAAAATAAGTGAAGTATATTTATTTTATGTATCAAAAATTCAAGTTCAGAAACACTAACTTAGTCAATCAAATTCAACTATTATGTAGAAGGGATGGGAATTGAAGCCAAATATTTTTTCTTCATAGTGGCTGTTCCTAACCAGAAAGAAAATAAATCAAACTTTTCTCTTTCTTGGAACTATCATCTTACAAGTTTTCTTAGACTTTGACCAATTAAATGTCTCTATGTAAAATATTAAGGAAAAATGTTCTTTAAAGAAAATTAGTCTAGGGTAAAATTCCTCATATTTCTTACTTTGTCTGGCAGTTTCCACCCTATTTCATGTTAGGTACAATATCTGCCTTAGCATGGGAGACAGTCGCATGTATGACATAATTTGTGGATTCTTAAATGCCACTCTCTCTTGCCCCTTTTACATATATCCTTTATTAAATTTTCCATAATGCTTTGGTATTGTTTTACTTTGTGGGTTATAGGAAGATAAAACATCGTTCAATTTAAGTTTGATTTGGGACACAGTATAAAACAGGCCCCCAAATGCCTAAGAACAGAGATTCTGTGGGATAGGGGTAGGCATGGAAATTGTTAGTGCTGCAGTGAACCTGGAAAGTAGAGATGACACAAGTGAATCCCCAACTATGAATGATAACAGTGGGACATATCGTGGCTACAGTGCATGCAGAGAATTACAGGGTTTAATAGACTTTATTAGTGTTCAGTGTCGTGTCCCTACAGTGAAGCAGAACTATAAATACATGAGTGCCTGCTAATTGGGATTAGTTTGGAAATTATGCTCATCTTCGTTTACTTCACCAATTATATAGATTATTTTGATTATCATTTAAGTAGACAGTAAGAAAAAATTATATTCCAAACATCCCACCGAGAAGAATTTAGTTTAAACTACTCCTACTTAATTGTCAAAAATAAATAAATTCATGAACTTCCTAAAGCATTTACTGCAGAAAAAGAGAAATAGAACAACATTCTAAATTCTCAGAAGATAATCATGTCAATGTGTGGTTGGCTACTAAATAAAAATACATAATTATTTCAGAGTTACTATTGTTTTAGAAATTAATGATTAATTTAAATGATTATACAAAAATAATTTTTATTAAGATTTGAGATTGACATATACATTTTTTTTCTTTTTGAAATATAGTAAATTTAACAAGCATTTTAAGATAGCCTTTAGTAAAATAAACTCAGACATTAAAATGTGTGTACATTTACATATTCAATTTTATTTTTTAATGTTAATATTAATAATTAATGATAACATTACTTAGTGACTTTCTTTAAATGATAGCAAGCTTTACTGTAAAAAGCAGTATTAGTGATTAAGAGCATGAACTCTGGAATTAGACTGCCTGGATTCAAATTCTAACTCCATCATTTAGCATATGTGTGGCATTCAGAAGACTTGTAACATTCTTTGGGACATAATTTCTACATGTATTAAATGGGGAAAATAAAGATATCTTTCTCATAAAGTTTTGGGTAGATTAAATAAAAAGCTAAGACCAAATTATTATTATTACCCAAAAATTACTGTATGTAATAAATTAAACTTGTAAATAGAGTGAAATTCAATTTCTCTTAAATACTCCACTACTATTTATGAAATTATTAAATCTTCTTATACCTTTCCACTTAAAACGATAAGCTTAAATCAATTACTTAATTAATTTATCAATTAATTAAGCATCTTAAGAATAGGACGGTTTGTTAATCTTCTGGCCAAATTATCAAGAATTCAAATTAGCAAATATTCCTCAATTTCTAGACTATGCACACAGAATAAGCACCCTAATTTTGATTTGCCTTATTTCTTCCTAATGTCACCATGGCTTAAAGTAAAGTACCCATTAAAGACAAAATGAAAAATTACTTGCTAAGTAATTTTGAGTTAACTTCTTAGCTGCATAAGGATTCCCAGAATCCATGTTTTTTGGCCAGGATATGCGATCTGGAGTAAAAGAACAACTGCATGTTTTTTTCTCACAACCAAGACTGCCATGCCAAGCCATTTTATATTTTTATGCCAATATGGCACTATGCACTGAATTGTGTCCCCTCAAAATTCATATGTTGAAGCCCTAACCCCAATGTGACTGAATTTGGAGATAGGCCCTATAAGGAGGTAATTAAAGTTGATGAGAGCATAAAAATGGTGACGTGACCTGATATGATAGGAATAGTGTCCTTATAAGAAGAAACACCAGAGCACGCTCAGTCTATCTTTCTCTGTCCATCATACGCACAAAAGAAGAAGGTCATGTGAGCACACAAAATGGAGTCTACCTACAAGCCAGAAAGAGGAGCTTCACTAGAAAACAACCATGCTGGCACCCTGATCTCAGACTTCAAGCTTCCAAAACTTTGAGAAAATAAATATCTGTCGTTTAAGCCACCCAGTCTTGGTATTTTGTTAGGGCAGCCTGAACAGATAAAACATATGGACTGCTTTTTTTCTTTTTTTCATTTTTATCAACTGCATTGTCTAATTAGGGTATATAAAACTATTTAACCTCAACCTAGGATTCTTACCAATTGATTTGATCAAATCAAACTATTTACTGCTTCATTCTGTCCTGAAATATTTCATATTTTTCTATCTCATAGGCCCACATTCTTGCGGTTATTTAAGAAACATACGATTGCATCCTGCAAATCTCTTGCTTTGACTGGCTCTAACAGTCATTCGACTATTGTGTAATCACTTGTCTACAACAATCAAGAGTTGTCTTTTAAATAGGATCAGAAATCCATATAGAGAGAAGCTTGAACAAGCAAAAAACATGAAAAACACATTAATGGCCTAAGGAAAACTACACAGAAATAAACAGTGACATAAAAGAAATAAAGTACTCTTTGGACACAGAAAGGGTAAGGATTCTCACTTGGTAAACTGCATTAACTTTGTGAAGGACAAACTTGAAAAACCATCCCCAGAGATTATAGACAAGATGTAGACATAAACCTGATGCTAGATGGTAGATATGAGAAATAGAATGAATATGAAACTTGAATATTTTAAGTGATTTTGCCTGTAATTAGGGCTTTAGCTTCTGGTTAGTATTTAGACAGTTACAAGATCATCACTTTCACGCTAGGAACCAAAAACTATAAAATTTTAGGTTTCAAACTTTGAATTAAATCAAAAGAAGTCCCACCTGCCAACTTTTTCCCATGGTTCATCACATGTGATGAATGTTTATGCCTTGTTTCAGATAGTTACACGAGTGTATACAATCGTCAAATCTCATTCAACTAAATATTTATGATCTGGTAATTTAATGTGAGTAAATTATACTTTCATAAATACCAACCAAAGATTTATTAATGTTTTGAAGTCTTCAATGGGAGGTAATTTTTCATAACATAGACAAAGTAAAAAAATATAACTGAAAAGTTAAAAAAATATGAGAGAAAAATCCAGGAAGTGTCGCATACTAACACTATTATAGTAGATTCAGAAAGCAAAATCAGCGTATGAGGAGATGTGATGATTACATCGAGAAAAATGAAGAAATAAAAGGGTGAACTTTTCAGTACTCTGAAGAAAAACGTACATCTTCAGATTTAAAATATGTTCTTAGTCTTTTTCTTGGTTGCTTGCTGAATGAATAAATATGTGTTTATATACATACATAAAAACAAGACACAAGCCTAAATATGATCTGGCAGATGACACTAATCAAAATATTAAATAAATAAATCTTATTCTATATAGAAAGAACCTATTACATGGGAAAAGAAACCAGAAAGTAGCCGACATTGCATTTGTAACTATACTTTCTTGATGTCAGGAAGGTGATGATGAGAAACAATTAAACGAAATGGCTATAACTCAAGGCATTTCTACTCAATAACCACCATACCACATTCCTTTATGATAGTATGATAAATATATCTAGTGAGCTGCGTAAAAACAGAGAGTAAACCAATCATATAGACATTTGGAGTAAATTCATTTGGGTTATATCTATCTTGGTGTAATAAAAAGTTATTTAGGTTATAAATCTCAAGACAGGGAAAGTGAAGAGTTTAAACATTTTTGAGTAGTCACATGTATATTTTACTTCAATGAAGCTGATTTAATTTTTTTTAAACTATGAGTAATTATAGTTACAACATATAGTTATGTGTAAAGGTAAAGTTAAATGTATAGTTAGTCTAAACTTAATGTAATACTGTGGGCAGGGGTTATGTTATTGTTTACAAAAAGAACAACAAAAATTGCTAAAATAAAATTTTAAAATTCCTTGATAGTAAATATTTAATACTATCTCAACAGAACACAAGAATTTGGACACAAGTGATAAAGAAGTAATAACATTCTAAAGATGTCATCTAGTGGGCACTAGAGATTGTAGAATACACAATTTAAAATATCTAGGTTGGGGGAAGAATGGGCATAAATAATTGGGTTAAATAGAATTATAGGGGAAATTGAAAAAAAAACTTGTGTATGGGAATAGTATTTGATGTTATCATGGATTTATGGATAATGTTGTAAGTTATGCCAATTGGAGTAATGTAGGAGAATATTCTTGTATTTCAAATATGTATGTAGGATTATTTATGAATTGTGTCATAATGTCTGTAATATAATTTAAAATTGGTAAAATAGTGCCTGAGTTTATACAGTTAAATAGGGGAAGATAGAAGGCATTTGGAGAGTACAGTAAATGTGATGATTTTTTTAAGAAAAAAATAAAATCTATGTGTGTATAAATTTTCCTAGAGAGGGAAAATGCCTTCTTTAAAATCATTATCAAGTATGTAGGCAGTGCATTTCCAAACATAGTATAGTAGGGTTTATTTGGAAAATAAAACAATCCTGCCAACAAAAAGATCCTTCATTACCAATATAGAATAGAGAACAATTCATTCTTGGGTAGGCATTAACAGATCACTTGCATTGTAGTGAGAAAATGACTATAAATTAGGATTAAAATCTCACATAATTTATACTTTACAGTAGAAAACAGAATAACTCCTCCTATCCCCTGAAAAGACAAAAGCTACACCTTATGACAGTCTCGTATTCATCCCAGGAGAGAAAAGCCTGAGTTAGTTTTGGATGTACTTGTTTACTTATCTAATGGTTAGTTAGCATGTGACTTTGGAAATACCTCTACATTGTAAAAATTGAGACTGGTTTTAATCTCTAGAGAGGTTTATCTATTTTCAGTGATTAGAACAGGACTCAGATTCACTACGTCTCCAAGGAAACACTCTGAGAAAAGGGGGAGGAGAAATGGTCTCTTTGCCCTTTATAAACAGAGAAAATTATTTTCATTTACCCTTACAATTCCTCTTTTTGTTACTCATTTATAGTAAGACTACAATTTTCTATGTGCTCCATTATCATATTTACTTTTCTCTGGGCATTATGTAGCCACTGAAATACGTGACACGTCCACAGCAAAATACAAAGTAGAAAGAAATTAAGTAATATGACTATAACAGCAAAGCAATCTCACTGAGTAGCAGTAAGCCCATTAGAACATCACTTTCTCAGTTTAGTGCATTTCACTGTTTGGAAAATTTAAGTTTCGAGCAATTTGTGGTAGTCAGAGTCCAGTCTTTTTGAGGTGCTGGCTTCACATGGGAGGCACAAGTTCAGTTGGGTTTTTCTTTCATTTTGGTGGTATGTATGGTCAGCGGCTCCCAAATGGCTCCATCCCAGTGGAGCAACTGTCCCTTCTTCAGAACACTTTTATGTAGGCAATCTCTTGGTTGGTTTGAAAGGCAGACTTCTTCCAATGAGTCATTTCAGGCCCTTATAATTTTATGTGTCTGAGTTTTTTAGGGAAGAGAGAATACTTTTAAGTAGTGTACATGATTACAAGAAATTCAAGTAAGTTAAGTATGGGATATGGTGTCATACTCAAATTCACAGGCCTGCTCAACATAAGTAAAAAGGTAATGATACCATGCTTACTTGAAGGAGTTGTTCTAATTTAATTTTTCTCAACAAGGCTGATGGTAAGGACATTTCAACCCAGGAAATTGCTAAATCTTAGTAAATGAGTTTTTAAGAGTTCTTTTTATTTATTCCACTTGTTCCAAGAAATAAGGATGATAGGGAATATGATTGCTTATAAGATTCTGCAGACATTTATACAATCCCTCGATAATAGTGGAAACAAAATGAATTCTTTTGTCTGATTCGATATGATATTTTCTTCCCAAAGTGAGAAATGCCTCTATCAAAAAAGCCTTCTTACCACTCTTTGGGAATCTGCCTTTGAGTCTAGAAAACTGTCAGGCCACCCTGAAACCAAAACTAGAGAGAAACTCTTTGCTTCTGCAGGTGTTAAAGCCTTTTGCCCTCAGGTTCCGAACAAAGTTGGTGTCTTAGTTCAGGTTGCTGTAACAAAATATCACAAACTGGTGGCTTATAAACAACATAAATTTATTTCTCATAGTTCTGGAGGCTGGAAGTCCAAGATGATGATGCCAACAGTAATCCCATTCATGAGGCATCCATCTGCCCTCATGATCTCATCTAATCCTAATTACCTCCCAAATTTCCCATGTCCTAATACCATCACAATGGGGGGTAGAGTTTCAACATATGAATTTTGGGAAGACACAAACATTCAGTCCATAACAGTTAGTCAGGAAAAATTAGGCAGTGAAGAATTTTGTTGACAAATAGCATGTCTTTTTAATATGTTTTGAATAATTTTATATTCATATTTTAATAAAAATCCATTGGTAAATCTAATGTGCGTCTCCAATGGAAAACTATTGCCCTAGAAGAAGATACTAGATTCAAGTTAAAGAGGTAAAGTTGAAATCAAGTTGATATTTTAAAAGGAATAGTTGAAATTATGATTAATAACACTATAACACTGTTGCCTAATATCATCAGGCAAAGCACCACCAGGACTCTATTAGATAGAAACTTATTAGAGACAGTGCAGGCATTAAAAAAATCTATGCGAACTACCCATACAATATATACTGGTTTTATATCAATGACATTATATGACTGCAAATTTGACCTAAGTAAATCTAAGTACCTCTTGAGAATTGACAAGTATTCCATGATACTCATGTAGTAACATATCAAATAAATCTAGTTATTTCTAGTACATCTCTTTTAATAATGTGAGTGAATAAATATTTGCTATTTTTTTTTCAGATGCCCTCTGAGAAATCTCAAAGAGAACTTTAGGTATAAATGATGTCCTGAAATTTTTACTTTAATTTCTTCTAAATTTACAGGTCAATTTTAGAAACACGAAATAAGTCATCTGAGAAGATTTTGCACTTGACTAAGTAGGATCCTGGGTTACTTAGAAACAACAATTGGTTGTCTAATTGATTGTTCAATCAAAATGACAATAATAAAAGATTTCAAAAGTAAACAGAGGAGGTAGCATGACTGTAGGGAATCTTAACTCTTTCAAAAATGAGACGACTTCATTCTCAAATAAGCAGGGACATAATAAAAAATCAACTTAAAGCATAAGAAATTTTCCTGGTATAACACAATCTTTGATATCTAGACAGGTTACACAAAAGGTAAAGAAAACATTTTACAACCTCTTTTTAACAGCAGATCAATATTCTAAGAAAAATGTCAATTTAACAAGTAGAAAAACAAATTCTATTTTTGCATAAACATAATATTTGATACCAAAGGAATCATAACTTTTTATGGAAAATCTTATGAACAAACACATCAATTTCTAGCAAGCTTTGGTCACGGCAAACAATATTCTTTCTGCAAGCCTTCTACCACTTTCCACCCTCACTCAGCTTTCATTTTTCACTTTCCTCTTTCTCGTTCTGGAACAATTAGCCATTTTACTTTACCACAAAACTATTTTCTTTTTTTCTCTTAACAAAAACACATCTTGTATACTTTCACACAAAATTATTTCTCTATGTCATTTTTACTGCTAGCAGATTCTCACTCATGTATATTGATTACAACTTTTAGCCAAAATAACTCTATTTCACAAAGAAATCTAGAGGGTAGGTAATTTTGGACTGTGTGTCACATACCAGCATTTTGCAGCAGATTAGCAGAGCTCATGGATACACATCTCAGAATTTTCTACAGCCATATAAACCCTTATAATATAAATTCTCAAAGTGGCAAAAATGAACGTATTTATTTACAGATCCAAATACATAGCCTCTCTTTACCATAAAAAGAAATGGAAGGGGCCAGCCCTGAGGCATAGTGGTTGAGTTTGCTTCACTCTGCTTTGGCAGCCTGGGTTCACAGGTTCGGATCCCAGGCATGGACCTACACCACTCATCGGCCACGCTGAGGTGGCACCCACATACAAAATAGAGGAAGATTGGCACAGATGTTAGCTCAGGGCTAATCTTCCTCAAGCGAAAAAAAGAGGAAGATTGACAATGGATGTTAGCTCAGGGTGAATCTTCCTCCCAAAGAAAAAAAATGGTAGATTATATAAAATTGTACTTAGCAATTAATGTTTCAATATTCTATCTTACTTAGAACTTATCTCAGTAAATGGGCTCCATTAACTCTATTTAATATTAGTCCATGATTTTAAGTTACTTAAAACTCTTGGAAATTGTCTTCAAGTTTACATACTAGAAAACGCAACTACAGTTGGACTAACGTTCATCAGAATAACAATTCAATTTAGTTAAACACAAATATACTTTTTCTCATAATTTTAAACATTAAATTTAAACATTATATAGTAGTAGTTGATCAGTAAGAAGAACAAATCTAAGTAGAATACAAATGTATGGTAGTACTATATATAACATGATAGTCAGACATGACATAACTATTTTTATTAAAGCAAAATTATTAAAATAGTCTCAGTAGACAAAATTTTAACCTAAATTGTGTATGTGAATTTGGATTCTTAAAATGTTTATGAATTATTTATGTATTAATACTTTCCCAGCACATTGAAAATATTTTAAGTTCAGTTTTGGTTATTTTCTGGGAAATTTAGTAATATTCAATTTATATAAGCACATATTTACCTCAATAAGCCTATCTGATTAGAGCTTCTTTAATTTAAGATGTTTTATAATCTAATTTATAAATCTTCTCAAGAGATAGGAAAATATCTCACAAAATAGCTAATAAAGACCTTTCTGAGAAACAAAAAGTGACAGCCAGACAGAGAAAGAAAGCTTATTGCTTCAATCCTGAAATTTTGGCCATGAGTCAAGTGTAAATACAGAAATACAAAATTCACCGATAAGTTTGTTTTGTAAGAAAGTAGGTGAGTCCAGATATCTACTTCTCAGTGCGCATGAAATTCTTAATTGATTTGAGGTCAAAATGAACAAGAAGTCAAACAGAAAACTAAAAACAAAAAAAAGGATTCTATCATCTCACTCCCAACAGAAAATATATCTCTGTAAACCATCAATTAATTTACAGAGATCATTAAGTGGCAGAACCTATAACCAGATTCTAAATGAAGAATAATATATTGGATTTTAACAAAACAGAAACAAAATTAGTGAGGTGGAAAATTAAAATTTGGAAAACAGAGAATCAGTAAAATTCTATTGCTATTTTGGATCCACCTCTAGAAATCAAGAAAAGACACACCTTGTTTTATACCACACAGGAGGTGCCCTTCCCTGATGACAAAGTTTACCTGGCTCTGGTAGGTGAATCCATGGGGCATCCCAATGGAAGACCTCTAAAACTGTTAAAGGATAATTTCCAGAAAAGGAAAAATCATGAAAATGAACAATTCTTAAAGATTGTATTTTATTCGTGTGATGTGAATGAATTAGCAGATGTTTTAAGCTGTTCAAAGGAGAATTGACAAAGCACAAAGTTATGTGGATTAAAGGAACTATTGAAATGAATTACAAATTTATTTACTTCCCTAAGATCTTACATCCGTTGTACTTCTAATTCTTTTATAACTGGTTTGAGTCCCTCTAATTGAGCTCTTGACACAGGATATTGTTTACACATGGCCATGGCTTATCCTTTTGATAAGCTATTTTGTTGGCTCGATATCTGTGATTAAACCTGTTTTATCATTCCCTAGGGCCCAAAATGACGTTTCAGCTCAGAGTGAATCCCAGATTGGAATGAGACTGTTACTGTCTCCTAATACTCTTTTCTTGATAAAGGCACATACTAACCAAATCAAGTCTTATGTTTGTGAGTATTCAATATGGTAGCTTTTAATTAGCACAGTAGGTCTTTCCTCAATAGACTTACAGGAGAAATAGGATAAATTAAAAACACATGTCTCTTTTTCAGAGACCACATCTATCTGTACAGGAACCATGGTGAAAAAGGAACAAGCAGAAAGCTAACTAGAAATAAGAACAACCTGTATTGATCTGTCTTCAGAAGGAAAAAGAGAGAAATTTCCATGGAAATGTCAGAGTACAAGTAACTATCAGGAAAGATAAAAAAAAAGTTTAACCTAAGGAAAAGTTATTAAACCTATGGTATGGTTCAACAGTTCCTGCCTTCAAGACTTTCCCAAACTCAATTTTTGAGCCATTTTCCAATTATTCCCTACTGAGTGGTTCTGTCTGTCTGGGCTTTCCTGATTCCCTCGTTTCTGACATATCCCCATCTTGTTTCCACAATCCCTTTGACAAAATCCTGCTTCCTACAATAGTGACACACTGATTTTCCTCTTTTTTCTTTCCCTTCATTTGGTTGGCCCGAGTAGGAGTCATTTACATGAGCAATAACATTTGTTCTTGACAATCTTTCACTTTTTCACTAACTTGAGCTAGGATAGTAGGAAAAAGAGCCGAAAAGAAAGTAGATAAGACCAGAGGGAAATTTTAACCTGTCCCTGGTTCCATTCTTATAAAGTTTGAGAACGTTTCAACAAACCACTGATGAAAATTAGTGGGGAACTCACTTGCTTTCTGAGTACAGTGATGTACTCCTCCTAGCTCACATTTTACAGAAAGGCTTCAAGTACGGTAGATCACAATCCTTCTTGGTGGGCTTCATGCTTTCAGCCCTGCCTTGCTTTTCAGGGTTGATATGGATAATTAAACTTTGTGGCCACAGCACCTCCTAGTGGGGTGGATTAACTTTTGGCCACCAAAGTGCTTGCATGATTAAATGAGCCAAGTCTCCTAGCAGCAGGACTCATTTATCCTCTACTTGAGTAATTTTATTATTTCTGCTTCTCTAGCTGCTTGGTGTGTGAAAGGAATTTTGTGGGTGGAATCTGAGCTAGGACATGTAACACATAATCCAATGTCCTCAAACTGAGCTGGTAATTCAGCACTTGGTAAAGCAGGGGACACTTTTAAGGAATTGCCTATGTAAAAAAAAGATACTTGCTTTCCCATCCCCAGGGTTCAGCCTCAGTCAGAGAGAGATAAAAAGACTTGGAGACCAGAAGGATGGAAATATCAGAGATAGGAACAGGGTTCCAGCCTTCGGAGAGGAAGATACTTTTAATCCTGGCACTTCCTTCTCCACATTTTTCAACATATGCATATACCTGTTCCTAATATGACAGAGAGATATCAGCCTTTTAACAGAAATACCTGCAGGCAATATTTCCATATATTTCCTCCATTAAATTAATAATGATGCTGATGAGCCAGGATTAACATATATACTTAATAATAAAATTTAGAGTTTAGAGAGGGCTGTCCATTTGGGTATCTGGATAGTATTCCCTAAAAAGCAGAGAGATAGAAGGGCTACTTTTATAACCCAGAGTCTCTTATTGACTGTTGAGTTGAGTGGCCACAAAAATCTACAGCTAGTTGACTTAATTCAGGAGCTGTCAGACTACCATTCATATCAAAATACTTCGAAGAAATAAAAAAGTCCCGCCAATAAAAAGACTCCTTCATTCCAATACAGAAGAGAGAGAAGACATAATTTATTATTGAGTAAGTATTAATGTAACTCTGAGCCCTCTAGAATCAGTTTAACTGACTCCATCTCTTGTCAACAGAGTGATTAAGAACTGCCTTTCAGAAAATTTGCAATGTCACATAGCCAGAGCATGAGCAAAAGAAGAAATCTTGACCTGAAATGACCATGGAACCAAAGATTCTCCTCCCCGTGGAACCCAAGGACCAGGACATGACCAGAACTTGAAAGTTGGACTCATATCAGAAGTTAAGGAAGGGGTCTCTCATTCAGGAACATCTGGTGTTAAAACTCCTTCTCCACCTCATCATAAATGTTTAGAACCCTATCATAAAAGTTTAGAACCTCATCATAAATGTTTAGAGCCCTGTAACATAAATGCTTGAAGTCCACCAATCAAAACCTGTCCCACCAGTGTTTCCACATGCCAGCCTGTTCTCCCTAACCTGTTAAATTTTTCCCCAAATCCTGAATCAAGGAGACAGATCTGAGCACACATGCACTCTATCTCCCTGCAGATTGATGTTGCAGAATAAAGCTGATTTCTCTCCCAAAAGCTATTGCCATAATTATTTGGCTGCTTATGCACATTGGGCAAGAGAACCCCAATTTTGTGTGGTAACATTAGCAGATTATATGCATGTAAGGTAGCATGAAAATGACTACAAACTTAGGATAAAATCTCACATAATTTATGCAGCAAAGTAGAAAACAGAACATTAATTTCTCTCATCTCTTCAGGAGACAAAGGCTACACCATGTGACAGTCTCCATTCCATCTCAGGAGAAGGAGCCCTGAGTTAACTCTGGAGGTAGGTGTTTACATATGTAAAAGTTATTTGGATCATGGCTTTGGAGATATTACTACATAGTGCAAAATTGACACAGGGCTTAATCCTTAGAGATTTATCTATTTTCCAAAGGTTAGAATAAGGATCCAGATTTACCATGTATCCAAGGAAACACTGTAAGAAAATAGAGAGGAGTGAAATAGTCTCTTTGCTCTTTACAAATGAAGAAATAACTTTCATTTACTGTTACAGACTATATGCCAAATAAATTACACAAATTAAAAATAGCATGATAAGATTTATTGTTTCTGGCAAGATAGAGTAGATATACTTTTCCTTTATCCTCCCACTAAATACAGTTGAGAACTCTGGACATTATATATATAAAGCTAACATAGAAGACTCTCAAATGTGGAGGTAAGAAGGAAAAATGGCTAGGTTTTGTTTTTGTTTCAGAGAATTGTAGATTTTTTCATAGGCTCTAAACTAAATGAAAGGCTAAGTATGCAAAATTTTCAAGAAAACACCCCTCACATAAATCACTCTACACTGTATACGTAGATGATGCCTAACACAAAATTATTTTAAGATGCTTTTATTCCCTCAAAATATACCTATTCAATAGATTTAACTAAAGTGATAAATCATTAATCTATTTCTCTCTTAATCAAATAAATCTGGTTTTCTTTTTCCATTTTCATGAAGAAGTTAAAAAGACCACTTCTCTGTAATTTAAGCTTCCATTTCCTAAACTGTACAGAAGATACTTCTTGCTTTAAAAATCATGTAAGCTTTGTGAGATGCTTGAGGGCTTTTGTTATTAGTACAAAGCTCAAACAAAGTGCTTAAGAAGGCTCTTGTGTAGTTACTTGCCTGACCAAAGGTAAGTTAATGCTTTTAAGAAGGTGATACTTATCCTAGGGCCAGATACTAAAAAAAAAAAAAGTCCTTGGATCTTTTATTTCAAATGTGTTGCCAACTTATGTGATCCTTGAAAACATCATATTTTAATCTGTGTTCCTGTTTTTGGTTCTTTTGGTAAACATTTTGGAATTTAAACCGAGTATTCCAATACTCTCTAAGAATTTAGATTTTCGTAGACACTGATAGCCTACAAAAATATATGACCCATTCTATATGGTTAAGCAATTAAATTCCATCATCAAATAAAGCATCATCTAAAATACATCATTTAAAAATTACCTTCTGAATTAGTCAAAGTTCTCTAGAGAAACAGGACCAAGAGAATATACACATATCTTTTGGTCCTGTTTCTCTGGAGAAAGAGAGAGAGAGAGAGACTGACTTTAAGGAATTGACTCAAGTGATTGTGGGGGCTGGCAAGTCCAAAATTTTCAGGGCAGGTCAGGAGGTTGGAGGTTCCAACAAGTGTTGGTGCTGCATTCTCAAGTCCTAACAGAGTCTAGACACAGAATTTCTTCTTGTTCAGAAACCTCAGACTTTTCTCTTAAGATCTTCAACTGATTGGATGAGGCCTTACCAGCATTATGGAGAGTAATCTGCTTTACTCAAAGTCTACTGATTTAAATGTTAATCACACCTAAAAAATATCTTCACAGCAGCATCTAGACTGGTATTTGATCAAACAACTGAGCACTACAGCTTACATAAGTTGACACATAAACTTAATCATTACAGACCACTCTTTGTTAACTTGCCACACATGTATACCTCCTTACACCATACTTAATCTCCAAATAAAGACAATAACATGGCCATATTTCTGCCAAAAATGATACAAATGTCCTGCTTACAACTGAAAATATACTAATCCTTTCCCCAGAAGAGCGGGCAAGGTCCTTGGGTGATGTTCATGCTTCTCCTTGATGTCCTGCAACTTAAATACTATGATCTAAAGTTAACACATCTTATGTTACATGATAAAGTGATAAGAGAGGGAAGAAAACAAAGATATTTGCTATATACACATGTACACACACGTACACACGTACACACAAAGATGTATTCATAACAAAATAAAGAAGAAATACTCATAATAATTAAAGCCCTTCTTTCTGCAACTAGTCACACATTTGTGCTGTTATCTATAACTTCCTTCTTCCACTACCCATTCTGTAGTTCCTTTGTCCTCAGTAAACCTCTTAGCTGGCTGTAGTTCTTTACCTGGTGGGGTGACTCAAACCTTCATTCCTGAAGATTCTGGGCCATTAGTAGTCCTGCCTAAATTAGTTTGTTGCATTTTTCCATTGCTAATCACAACAGACTAATTGTTTAAACCACTCAGTCTATGGTATTTTGTTATAGCTGCCTGAACTAAGACAGACCCCTAATGGATCTCCTGTATTCCAGACATACTTGTTCTTACCTCCATTGGTCAGTAGTAGTCCTATTTCCCTGTAGTAGTCAGGCTCAATCACTCCAGCTAGTAAAGCATCTGGCTTCTTTGCCTATTGATTCAGAGGTACGAGGAGACCAAAGGGGCCAGGTGGCAGGTTTAACTTCCAGTTCAATGGAATCACTGTTGTGTCTCCCGGTGGAAGCATATCTCCTTTTGGAACTAAGACATCTAGATCAGCAGAGTATAAGGTCAAGAGAACAAGAAGCAAAAAATTTGCTAGAGGATAATTAGGGGAAATATTGAGTGATGCCACTGTTATTTATACCACTTGATTCCTGGATCTATGTATCCTGGCTATGGGAGAAATTTCTCTTGAAGTTTTCCTATTGGTGGACAATAGATCCTGCTCTTTCTCAATGAAGAGTTTTTAATAGTAATATGTCCAGGAATATACAGGCTTTGTAACAAAGAATGCATGGAAAAATAATTTATTTAGATTTCTTCAAAGTTTATGTTGCTAGAAACAGTAATCCCTCAACAATAAAGTCAAATTAGTGTTAGCTGTTTTATCTCAGGTCAGCTATTATGTCCTTCACTTATGATACTTATTTTCTAACAGGCTACTTTCCTTTTATAAATACTGGGGGAAAATTTTTATAAATAGTTTTCAAACTTTTTTGCATTTTCCACAAAATTAGACTTTTCCCTAAAACCAACCCTATCTCCTATAATTTATGTAAAAATAGAATGACACAAATAGAAAAATAATCTGGAAATAACATGGAAAAGTCATTTATACAGTTCTCTATTTTCAGGTAACTCTAATATACAAATTAGATGCTAGACAGTTATGCTATCTTTTCTGTTTCTCTTCTAATTAAATTGATATTGTTTCAATAAGAGATTCAATATATTTCTGAAGTCTTATAAAATCCTAAAATTCTATATGTTAATATCATATTGGAGTTTGAGAGGGAATAAATAAATATTGACCATATTTCCTATCCAAATTCAGAACCAATCAAGAGATAAACAGAGTATAAGGGTAGCAGATATAAAAAAATGAACGTTATTATCGATGAAGTATACACAGGAGGGTGTGGCTAGGTATGCAGGATTCCTGTATATTGAACACAAGAATTAGGCTTTGAACACAATCACAGACACTGGGAGACAACTACAAGTTTCATTCCACAAGGGCATAATCTATACTTATAAAATCAACAGCATAACAGATTTGTGCAGAATTGCAGTAGGAGAGAGGAAGTGTGGGTGAGGTGGATGGAAAGGGGTCAGAGGTATTACTTTTGGTGGAGTTCTTCCTCATGAAAACAGAAAGAAATAGGAAGCAAGTGTTCACTCAACACCCCAATGTTGTTTGTTTACTGCATCTTGCTTATGGTGTATTTCTGGAGTTCTAGAGCACATCTCTAATAAAGGAAAGACGCCATAAGAAAGATACAGTAAACAAATGGTGTTAGAATTTTGAGTGAACACTTATTCATTCATACACTGTCTTCCATCTGAACAACATTGAGATACAAAGTAGAGTTAGATAATTCCTTTACATATTTTTTTATCTACTGCTCCCTAAATAAATTCTGAACAGATTAAAGAGAAAAATGGAACTCTATTCTAAGATTTAGTGAAATATTACTAATAAAAAAGGACCCTTCTTTGATTTTCTGTGATATTTATATGCATGCTGTATAACAAATTGCTAGTTACCTGCATACATCTGAGCTGAATATCAAAAATATGTTGATATTTGTGTTTCCTTATAAAATATGTTTGCCAGCATTACAAAACTGTTTACGATTGTTTTGAGTCTTTTACCTATATATGAAATTTTATTTTGAAATATTTTATTACTAAATATGTCTTGATTAATTTGATTGGACTAATTAATTTACCCAAATTTTAATTTACTCCATTTGAAATAGAAACTAGAAACTTGTCCAAGCAAGCTAAAATAAATCCTACCAAATTCAGTTTGGGCTTGACAAACATTTTTGTAAATCATATTTTCCAATTAATTTAAATATAAACATTCATAATGAAATGATTGTGATTGATATTGATTGGAATAATTCAGGCAGATCAATATCAACATTATATATATTTTGTGTCTATCCATTTGAAAATTAAAGCTGGTTGTTACTTCAGGCAAACAATGTAATTTTCCTTAAGAAGAATTTTAGGTTTAAAATAGTTAATATAAAAAATCAAAATAATAAAGATATATTAGATTTATTAAATAAAATAAGGTTAGAAAATATAATTAAAATGTGGCCTAAATTTGAAACTTTAATTAATAGGCTAGAGTTACTATCCTCCATTAAGTTTCAAGACAACACTAATTATTTCTACATTCCATTAAGGCACTGCACACACTTCCATTTCCTGTTGTTATTTCAGACTAAATACCTGAATTGACCCTCTTGCTGAAGTTGATAAAACTCTTGGATAAATAACAGCAAAAAAAGCCTTCAATAAACTGTTGAACTGAAAAGAAGGTAAAGAATGCTTAACCACAACCAAGCAAGTGCAGGATCTTTCTCACAAGACTCAGGGCCTAGGAAACAAACCTCAAAAATGCTGATTAAGGTGGGTAGGATTAAGAATAGCTTAATCCTCCTTAAGCTATTCTTCCACAAGACTGATCCTCCTACAAGAGTGAATAAGGAATAAAATGTCCTACCAACTAAGCAGTCTTAGAGGACTGGAATGAAAATTACTATTCTCAAAAGGTGGAAATGGGTGAAAGTAAATCAAATCATCTCCCCTGAGAATTTATATCTACAATCTAGTTCTGCTGTGGGTTTGTGGCATAACTAAACACTGCTACTGTGCTCCGAAGTTCTCAAGGTCAGAATGTATTTTATCAAGGCCTAGGAGTGGTCTAACTAGGCCACTGATAAAAACACATGCAAACCCTGGGTGAGGACACTATCCCCATTCTAAGACTCAAAGAACTCTAACAGGCAAAATTACAAGATAAATAAGGATTTCATTATCAAAAATCACAAAACATGTAACTAAAGATACACAAATCATTGATGGCAAAGAACAGAATCAGGAGTGTAAAACTTCAGATTTGCAATTATTGGTCCCAGAATATAAATTAAATGTATTTAATATACTGAAGATTGTAAAGAAGAATTGAAAATGTGAGTAAATATTAAGCAATATTGAAAACCAAACGTTTAGAAACAAAAATAAAATAATTGAATTTAACATCTCGTGATGTATTCAATAGCGTATTTAGATGGGGCTAAGGAGAAAATGAATGATCTGGAAGAAAAATCTAATGATATTATTGAGGAAAAAGTAGAAATATACAAAGGAATAAAAAATATGTAAAAGGGAGATGAGACATGGACATCTAAGTGAGGTCTACAATGAAACATACAGTAAGGTGAATGAATTATAACTATGCTCAAAAACTAGATACATCTGAAGTGCAAGTTAACATAATATTGAGTTAAAACAGCAAGATTTAGAAGATATAAAGTAGAATTACATTTTATAAATTAAACACTATAAAAATGAATAAATATAGTATTTATGGATAAAAAACTCTGCAGCAGTAAAATTCTGCAGCATCCAATTTGAAGCCATGAACATGAAGAGAAAACGTATATGCAGTGGAGAAAAAGGAGATGAGGAACTGAGATTCCTTGTCGGTGGCATCTTCAAGTTGTCATACTGGCCCTCACCAGCCTGGCCTCAGTCTTTTTGTTTCATGAGACATAAATCCCTACTTGTTAGCCTCTGTTAGTTGAGTTTTCTATTAGTCTCATCTTCATAAAAGTGCTCCTTTCACTACTCCTTCATCACTGAATATTATCATTTTAAAAATATTCAGCTTTTCAATAACTGATAAGTCTCATTTTAATTTAACTTGGATTTCTTTGATTACTATTGGGATTGAAAATGTCTTATATACTTATTAGCGATTTTTTTTCTTTTTGAATTTTTGGAGTATAATCTTTACCCACTTATATCTTAGAACACTCATCTTATCATTATTTGCAAAAAAAAATTATATGATGAAAATAACTATTTGCTCTTTATTTCAAATATTATTTATTGACTAAATTTATTTCACTAGACACTCCAGATAGGAGCTCTAAGGTGCTTCAAAGCTATATTGATGATTATCTTTTACTCACCCAAAACATAGGATATAGTTTTCTCCTACAACCCTCCCACAGTCAATTGAATTTCTTCACATATAAATGTACCCACATGATTCATTGTTTCTCTCAGCTAGCATTAGGTTATTTAATGGGTAAAATTTAGTGTTATTCCTTGTAAAGAAGGTGCTACTTTCATTTCTTTTGAAGTAATCAATAAAATATTAATGCAGTTTGGTAAGAATAGAGCAAGACATATTAACATAGATTCTGCTGCACAGTAAGAGAGAGCTAAATTTAGGAAAAAAAAAACATCTTTAGTGAATATTTCATCAAATCATACCTACTGGAAAATATGCTTCTATATAAATCTGTCTTCTACAACCTACTATGCCCGGAATGCCCTTCTTCATGCTGTTGCTCCAAACAAAATATCTCATTCCACATCTCTGACAATTACTTTCCATCCTCTGCAATAGAAACTAATTCAAAACTCACTTTCCTATGAAGGCTCTCTAACCAACCTATTTATGTCATCCTTTTTTATGTACTCACAGATGTTTAATCTTTACAAGCCTAGTTTAATTATAATGACTACAATATGAGAGTCATTGTCTCCCTATATCTCTACAATATTTAACCCAGTGTGCTACGTATAGCAGATTCTCATGAAAAACTTGTTAAATGTTATTCTATAAAAAGAAAACCTATTCTGTCAGAATAACTTGGCAGTCTCTGCTTACCCCACCCTTATCACTTATGAATCAGCAGTAACAATTTACTCAATTCTGTCCCGGAGTCAGTTAAGAAGAATCATATATAAGGTTGTATTACTTGTTTATAGTATCAGGTGTATTCTATTATTAGTCTGTCATCTGGCATGGTTAGTGAAATAAATTTAATCAATAGATAATATTTGAAATACATAAACAGCAAATGGTTTAATATTCGTATTTAAAACACATTTTGAAATTAATAATAATATGAATATTTTAAGATCCTTTCACTCCTTTGGGACACTCTTAGTGAAAGCTCAAGCCATGCCATGAGAAGGATAATTAAATATGACTGTTTTCTGTGACCGATGTTGGAGGGCAGGACAGTTAAAATTTTCTCAGCATAAATATTTACTCAGCTACTTCTTATAGATATACCCATGGTTTAGGGCTCTGCCAGGTCAAGGACTTGGCAGCTCTAAGCCTCTAGGCCTGTAGGTAACAGGTTACTACTGGTAACAGGCAGGCTGTCTACACCCAGCAGGACTGTCAAGTAGAATGCTCAGCATGGGACAGTTTTAAAATGTAAGAGTTTGTTATACTTATTTAGAACACATCTACTCAGTGTCATTACTAACAATCACAGTGAATGAAGAGGGCATTCAGTTTATTTGGTGGAGGCTGTAGATACAAAACAGTTTTAGGATCTCTTCTCATCATGACAATCCAAGCAATGAAGATGCAGAAACCAATGAGATATGTTTACTGTACAGCAAACAGAGAAGTGTGAAAAGGGAAAGAAATGAATACATGCTTGTGTAAACTGAAAGATAATGTTAGTGATGGAGTGACTGCTGCTCAGGATCTTCTATCTTAGGCAAGTATTATATAAAAATGAAGAAGAATGGGACAAAGATCTTACCTATATTGATGGAATGAACTCATCCAAATTGATGGAACGAATATCCCTCTAATCTCTTATAGATCCTCTGGGCTGGTGGCTCCTTAGCACCACTCTCTGTCTCCAACAACAGGAATAGCACAGCAGCTGCTGTCCTATGTTCAGTTCTTAATGCTCTATTCCATTAGAATGTAAGGAATAGAGAGTTAGCCAGCTCTGCTGGTCTGGTGGTTGATATTTGGTGCTTCCACTGCTGTGGCCCCAATTCATTTCCCGGTCAGGGAACCACACCATCTGGTTATCGATTGTCATACTGTGGTGGCTGCATATTGCTGTGATGCTGAAAGCTATGCCACTGGTATTTTAAATACTAGCAGTGGGCCGGCTCCGTGGCTTAGCGGTTAAGTGTGCGCGCTCTGCTGCTGGCGGCCCGGGTTCGGATCCCGGGCGCGCCCCGAGGCACCACCTCTCCGTCCAACGCGAGGCCGAGTCCCACATACAGCAACCAGAAGGATGTGAACCTATGACATACAACTATCTACTGGGGCTTTGGGGGGAAAAAAATGAATAAATAAAATCTTTAAATACTAGCAGAGTCACCCATGGTGGACAGGCTTCATTAGAGCTTCTAGACCAGACAAGTTCTAGGAAGAAGGACATGGCCACCCACTTCCGAAAACATTGGCCGTGAAACCCCTATGAATAGCAGCAGAGTATTGTCTGATATAGCGCCTGAAGGTGAGAGGATGGTGCAAAAAGACTGGGCAGGGTTCTGCTCTGCTGCACACAGGGTTGCAAGGAGTTGGAATTAACTTGACGGCACTAACAAAAAAAAAAAAACAGAGTTGAAAGCTTAAGGAAATAGTGAGTTTGCCCTTACACATGGAGAGGACAAGAGGGTATAATTCTTTCTACGTGCATTGGATACACTAATATTTGATCTAGACATTTGAAGAGTTTCAAAATCCGAGTGTCAAAAAATGAAATCATGAATGTCAGTGTAAGCGTATAATTTACCATCATGAAAAATGAAATCCCCTCCCACTCAGGAGAAAAGAGACAAAAAGTATGCTCGAACAAATGGCTATTTATTACAGATACAAATTGCTATGCTGAGTCTGTTTAATCATGCATACTCCCCACCCCCCCAGTGGCCCAGTCCTGGATGCTGAATGAAGGAGTTTGAGGGAGAGAGGATGTTCTGGTAAAGGTCTGCAGAGACCCTTCTATGAGACCCTTCCGAGAGTGGGCCAGAAACCCCTCCTGCTATAAAATTTTTTGACTAAAATGGCTTGTGTACAACTGTGGTTTCAGGCCTTAATGACATGGTGACTTGGCTGTGCTGACATGATTTCTTAGATTTTAAAAATGAAGATTGAAATTTTTGAGATAGGTTTTAAAGGATCTTATTGTTGATTATCATAAAGCTATAACATTCCTTAACACCTGTGACTAATAAACAATAATTTAAATACTTCCTAATTCTTGTAGTAAATCTATATTTAGTAATATTTACTTTTACGGAATGCATGGGCATTCTATTAGAATTCCTTCAAATACATTATTTTTTATGGACTGGAAACTCTTTTTTCCTGAAATATTTGTTTGTCTACATGTACTGAGGCTACCTGTATAGGAATTCATTAAAATTTATTATATTTTGCTGCTTGCTTTGTATGAATGCTTATTCATATTTACCTTGTCTGCATGTGCTGTATAGAAATTCATTCAAATTTATTGTATATTATGTCTTGCTTTTTAGTTACCATCATTACTCAAATATATTACAGTATTAGCTTATACAGGGTTTTGTAGCCTAGTCTTTACCAGTATACAAATACATGTATTATTTCTGACTACATAACCTTAAATTATTTTTCAGCGCTAGTATAATGTTAATGCATATATAAAACATGCTTTACTATAGGATTCCATTGCATGTTTATGTCAACAGAATATGTTTTTATAACAAAGTGACTTTAAAATTACTTTCAAAACCTGTTGAAAAAAGTGCTGAAATTTTGGTTTTTGCCAGAATTTTGCCCATACATATTTTGGAAATGTGTTATGACTGCATGCCTTAAATGCTGAAAAATATAGCAGTTTCTGAGAACATGAGGAAAACACTCTCTTTAGGGAGTGGTAAGAAACCAAGCAGTTTTTTAGGGTGTTCCACCATGTACCTTTCCCAGCATAGCAGTATCTTGGGGAACTAGAGATGTGCAAATGTGAGACTCTCCATAGTGTAGAGTTTGCAGCTTGTTCCAAGACACACTTCCAGGACGGCTGTCTTCACAGGACACTAAATAAGGGCAGAATGACCAAAATACAACTCAGTACAGGAGCTCAAAAAGAAACATACAGAGAAGATTGTTCAAGATTCTCATGGAATTAGATAGAAGTTAAAGTTTTGTTTTAAGACAGAAACTGGGGAATATTTTATGATACTTATTATTTGTGCTTAAAATCACAATTAGCTCATATTTTCGTGATAAACCAAAATACTATGAATATTTAACATATGGTAGCATTTGTGATTACTAGTCGTTAGTTATATCACCAGTAATCTACTATCAATTCATAAATTCTGAGTCAACTGTCATACCCTCTTATCACTTACCTCCATATTAAATTAGCCACCAAAGCCTGCTATTTATAGTTTGGTCTGCTTGTTCTTTTATTTTTCTACATACCCGTCAAATCCAGTACCCCTTTTATTCTTAACATTCTTGTTTACAGTGCTATTTCAATCCTATCTTATCTTTTACTTATAGTACTGCAGGTGCTTCCTAATTTATCTCCTCCATCAATACAAACTCTTATCTTTTAAATATCCTCCTTAAAGCCAGCCTTCATTTATTTGAGATTTTGGACCTGTCAGAGATTTAAAAATAGACTTTGTTGGAGATCTCTTTGGGTAATGATTGGAGTGTATTTTCCTCACTTGTACCATTAGCATCCACCTAAATATAGTCATTTAGGAAGGTAGGGAGGTAGGTAGCTTTAATGCTTTCCTCATGTTATTTCTTTCTCCCCCCAAAACAGACTCCCATACACCTACACACTCATTAAAGCAAAACAAAATAAACAAACAAAACATATTTAATGTCACAAAGGGAAAACATTTATTCATTTTTTGAGGAGTTATAATAATATAGGCATACCTCAGAGATATTGTGGGTTCAGTTCCAGACCACTGCAATAAAGCCAATAATACAATAAAGTGAGTCACACAAATTTTTTCGTTTCCCCAGTGCATATACAAGTTATGATTACACTACACTTTGGTCTATTAAGTTTGTAATAGCATTAGGTTTGAAAAAAATGTACAGACCTTAATTAAAAAGTACTGTATTGCTAAAAAATGCAAACCTTCTACACACCTTCAGTGAGTTGTAATCTTTTGGCTGGTGGAGGGTCTTGCCTCGATGTGGATGATTGCTGACTGATCAGGGTAACGGTTGCTGAAGGCTGGGGTAGCTGCGGCATTCTTAAACTAAGATAACAGTGAAGTTTGCCACATCAATTGACTTTTCCTTTCAATAACGATTTTTCTGTAACATGCGATGCCGTTTGATAGCTCTTTGCCCACAGTAAAATTTCTTTAAAAATTAGAGGAAATCCTCTCAAACCCTGCAGCTTCCTTATCAACTAAGTTTATGTAATATTCAAAATCTTTTGTTGTTATTTCAATAATTTTCATAGCATCTTCACCAGGCGCAGATTCCATCTCAGGAAACCACTTTCTTTCTTTCTTTTTTTTTTTTTGTGAGGAAGATCAGCCCTGAGCTAACATCCATGCCAATCCTCCTCTTTTTGCTGAGGAAGACTGGCCCTGAGCTAACATCTATTGCCAATCCTCCTCCTTTTTTTTTTTTCCCCAAAGCCCCAGTAGATCGTTGTATGTCATAGTTGCACATCCTTCTAGTTGCTGTATGTGGGACGCGGCCTCAGCATGGCCGGAGAAGCGGTGCGTCTGTGCGCGCCCGGGATCAGAACCCGGGCCGCCAGCAGCGGAGCACGCGCACTTAACCGCTAAGCCACGGGGCCAGCCCAAGGAAACCACTTTCGTTGCTCATCCATAGGAAGCAACTCCTCATTCAGTAAAGTTTTATCATGAAATTGCAACAATTCAGTCACATCATCAGGCTCCACTTCTAATTCTAGTTCTCTTGCTATTTCCACCACATCTGCAGTTACTTCCTCCACTGAAGTCTTGAACCCCTCAAAGTCATCCATAAGAGATGGAATCAACTTCTTCCGAACTCCTATTAATGTTGATATTTTGATCTCTTCTTGTGAATCATAAATGATCTTAGTGGAATCTAGAATCGTGATTCTTTTTCAGAAGGTTTTCAATTGACTTTGCCCAGATCCATCAAAGGAATCACTATGGCAGCTATCGCCTTACAGAACGTATTTCTTAAACAATAAGACTTGAAAGTCAAAATCACTCCTTGAACCATGGGCTGCAGAATGGATGTTGTGTTAGCAAGCGTGAAAACAGCATAAATCTCATTATACATCTCCATGAGAGATTTTGGGTGACCGGGTGCATTGTCACTGAGTAGTTATATTTTGAAAGAAATCTTTTTTTCTGAGCAGTAGGTCTCAACAGTGGCCTTTAAATATTCAGTCAACCATGTTGTAAACAGATGTGCTGTAGTCCAGACTTTGTCGTTCCAATTATAAAGCACAGGCAGAGTATGTTTAGCATAATTCTTAGGGGCCCTAGGATTTTTTGAAATGGTAAATGAGCATTGGCTTCAACTTAAAGTCACCAGCTGCATTAGCCCCTAACAGGAGTCAGCCTGTCCTTTGAAGCTTCTCCCTCTAGCTGTGAAAGTCCTAGATGGCACCATCTTCCAATATAAGGTTGCTTTATCTGCATTGAAAATCTGTTGTTTAGTATAGCCACCATCATTAATTATCTTAGCTAGATCTTCTAGATAACTTACTGCAGCTTCTGTGTCAGCACTTACTGCTTCACTTTGCACTTGTATGTTATAGAGATGGCTTCTTTCCCTAAACCTCGTGAACCAATCCCTGCTGGCTTCAAACTTTTTTCCTGCAGCTTCCTCACCTCTATCAGCCTTCATAGAATTGAAGAGAGTTAGGGCCTTGTTCTGGATTAGGGTTTGGCTTAGGGGAATGTTGTGGCTGGTTTGATCTTCTATCCAGACCACTAAAACTTTCTCCATATCAGCAGTAAGACAATTTTGCTTTCTTATCATTAGTGTGCACTGGAGTAGCACTTCTAATTTTCTTAGAGAACTTTTCCTTTGCATTCACAACTTGTCTAACAATTTGGCACAAGAAGTCTAGTTTTCAGCCTATCCCAACATGCCTGTCTCACTAAGCTTAATCATTTCTAGCATATAATTTAAAGTGAGAGATGTGCAACTCTTCCTTTCACTTGAACACTTAGAGGTCATTGTAGGGTTATTAATTGGCCTAATTTCAATTTTTTTGTGTCTCAGGGAATAGGGAGGCCTGAGGAAAGGGAGAGAGAGGCGGGAACAACTGGTCAGTGGAGCAGTCAGAACACACACAACAATTATCAATTAAGTTCACCCTCTAATATGAATGCAGTTTTGCCTCCTCAAAACAATTACAATAGTAACATCAAAGATCACTGATCACAGCTCACCATAACAAATTTAATAACAATGAAAATGTTTGAAATATTGTTAGAATTACCAAAGTGTCGCATAGAGATATGAAGTGAGCAAATGTGGTTGGAAAAATGGCGCCAATAGACTTGCTTGATGCAGGGTTGCCACTAACCTTCAATTTGTAAAAAATGCAATATGTGCAAAGCTCAATAAAGCTAACTGCAATAATATGAGGTATGCTTGTGTTGTTCCTGCTCATATTCCCAAGCTTCCCTTCCAATGACGTTCCCCATGCTATACACAGTATCTACATCAAACTATTTCTCTCTTCATGACCATACTTTTCATTACGCTGTCTCCTTTACTGGACTGTCCCTTCTTTCCATTACTGTCTTTTGAAATTTACTCATCTCAAACCCAAACTGAAAGTTAAATTTTATTACAAACAACCATAAAGTTTCTGAAAATTATGTTAGTTTCTCCTTTTAACTCTACAAGTCCATTCATTGCCCTCCTATGGCACGTCACCTATTTCTGACATTATAATTTTAGTATGCCTTCTTTCCCCTTCTACACCATAAGCCTGAGAAGGGCGGGTGTTTATGCCATTTTATGTCCCTCACTGTATCTTGCTAGAAACTTGTGTGCAGTGGACACTTCATAAGTATTTATTTAATGAATGAAATGTTGTCACTAAAAAGGAAAGGATTTTGATGAGCTCAGATAGACCAACATAAACTATCAGTTGATTTTCCAGGTTATCATCTTTTGATCAATCTGGGTGACTAATGATTGAAAATATCTTATGTGAGAACATACCTTTCTGGAAATAATAATATATTAATGTCATCTTTAAAAATAGCCACTCAGTTTGCAGACACTAAGACTTGCAGATCTCCTAGAGCCTCAAATTGAAAAATAATATCTAATCTTTGTGAATATTTAGAGATCATTTTTTCCATGATAATGTTTATGCTACTATCATAAAAATGAGTGAGAAGATCGATTTAATTTTTAATTTTCTCCAGATAGACACAGGATCAACTTTAAATTAGTTATTTCCTAAAATTCTGGAAAACATAAACCAAGCAAGGCCCAGCAGACTCTATTTCATCTCTCTTTCTGCTCCCAGATGTTCTCAAAAATATTATGCCAGAAGTTCTAACTTGCAAAGATGTTTGTGGGGAGTGATTAGAATAGAGATGCAGGTCTCTTTGCCATGCTTATGTTACTATTCAGTGCAACACGCTGTGATATCTGCTTCCAAAATGAAAGTATATACGAGGGAATCTAGTTTGTGATGATTTTGTGATCTTCCCCATGGCACCCTGTCCTTTCTTCCTCCAAAAGAGGTTTGTGCAAAAGATTAAAACTAAACCTCTTAGACATTGTGCTAGGTGTCCTGGAGTAAATGATTAAATTGCAAACTTCTCTAAGGAAAATAAAAAATGAGATAGTCTCTCCTCTCAACTGGAACTAAATGGAGCAAACAAATAAACAATAAAAACAACAACGCCCCATCCTGGGAATTAGGGTGGAGGAATGTAAATATCTAGGGGCCTGCAAACTGTGTAATGTAAACATCGTTCGGTTACCATACTGAAAAGAGGTAGCTATTGGTTTTGTGTGGTGTGACTAAGAAGTTAATCCCATAAAGTGGGATTCCAAGCTTAACTAGAGAATCAAAGGTCCCCAAGAATGTCATGGAAGGAACAGAGTCAGAGAATTCAACATGCTCTGTAGACTAGAATAAAGGTTATTTAGGCAATAAGCCAGTGCAAACTGATGAAAATGATTGTAGATCTTATCTGGTGTCTTGACAATATGTAGATTCCAGGCCTTTGCAGGGCTTTGGGTAATGAAGAACTCAAAATTTCTCTCAAAACCAACTGTGAGATTTCAGAATCAAAATCTACCTAATTTATGAGAAATAAGGATAGTTGATATTTCTAGTACACCTGAGGAAGACCAGGATTCAACGACTATGAGAATGTTACACAGCCTAATTTTTCATTTGCTCTGTGGAGCTCAAAGCACTATTCAGGGCCTAATGAACATTTTCTGAAACTATGGATAAGTAATAGTGAGTTTTGTCATCTTGGAAAATGATCTAAATTATATCCAATAAAACAATATGAAAGCAAGTAAAAAAATGCATTTGCATTATTTTGAACAGGTCATGTATGGTTTAAAAGCTTCCAAAATGTAAGAGTAATTTGAAGATTGAGTTTCAAAACAATCATCTTACAAGAAACCTTTTGTAAACGTAATATGCTAGTTTGACTTCTGCTAAAATATATAAAAATTAACTTTGATAGTTTGAAAAAAATTACTTTTATAATTTGTGCCATATTTGCATAATGTTTTCTAGTACTCATGAGCAATAATAATGTGAATTTTTCACCAACCTGGCTAAAGTCCTTTAAGCTATTTGATTTCTATGACATTCTTTTTACCAGATAGATAAATAATTATATAATACAAATAAAATGAATATATAAATTTCCAAAGCACATATAGCCTTATAATAATCTCCCTAATCATTCCATTGTAAAAACACGCAGAGTAATGACGGATCTCTAATTCTAGAGGTTATAATGTCTAATTGGATCTTAAGCAAACATTTTCAAATGTTTTTATTTTCCTTCTCATACTACTGATAAACATTTACTTCATGCATTATATTTTACAAGATACAATCGTTTACATTATATGCTTCTTTTTAATCTTTTCGAATATCATAAAGTTTTTATAAACTTTAATTTGAAAATATAGCTCAGTAATTCATGAATAGCTTGATTCTGTGTATCAAATACATCTTCATTTTCTATATCTCATGTTCTTTCCCACACATTCTCACTCACTCATCACTGAATAAGATCCTGCATTAAAAATCTACATAAAGCTATTTGGTTTTCTCTTTGATATATATTATTTTATAAATCTGACATCACAATGGCATGGGACAAAAAGAAGTTTTAACATGTTCAAGCAATTGTTTAAAATAAAAATAGTAACTATAATTCTAGACCTCCATAGCAAGTCCTGATTACAACAGGCAATAGCATAGCTTTTAATAGGCTCAATCCAAACTTATTTTGTCTCTATACTGTAAGTAGCATGTTCTGATCAATTCATGAGTGTTAACATGATTAGTTTTCTCACTTCCCTATCCTTATGGAGCAATAGCAAGTTTTAGCAACCAAGGCAATCTATTGTATTTATCTTTTATGATTGCTGGATCAAACTCTCACTCACCTTATCTGAGTCCAAGAAACTTTAACAGCTCATGACCATTCTGTTCAAAATAGTGAATAGTAGTGGCCAGGATGATAGAATAGTGTAAGAAAATAAATGTGAGGCAAGAAAATATTTATAGTTCATTTTGGCTTTTTCCTTATTGATAACAATGAGCAATAGAAAGATAAGAAGCAAGAAGACAAGAGAACAGTGTGGGTAAAGCAATGCACAATAAATTGAAAAATGAGAAAAGAGAACAAGGAGGCATCATAGGAGGAGGGAAGTTATAGAAAAAGAAAAAAAAAAAAGAAAAATGGACTAGAAGGGAAAAAGAGAAGGAAGAATGAATAAAGACATGAGTTAAACAGAAAAAAAGGAGTTATTTTTTTAAAAAATGGAGAAAGCAATAGACATGAAGGGAAAACCAAAATGGACATAAAAAAATAGAGAGGTGGCAAAAAAGTACCATAAAAATGAGTAAGTTACAGGAAAATGAAAGAGAACCCAGACAAAGAAATGCATGAATCTAACAAGGGAATAGTCAGTTTGAAGAAAGAAAAGACGCAATTGTGCCCAGGGGGATTCTTGTACAGGCATTAGTTTCAGTTAGCCCATTAGAGCAGGTTTAACAGGAAAAGAGAACAAGTCACATAACAAATATTTCTACTTTATGTCTTTCATAATAGACCCCAGTCTTGTCAGAATACCCAGAGAGGAAATTAAATTAGATGATTTCATTGGAAAGTGATGCAGAGGCAAAAAGCATAGTTTAGAACCTTTAAGGGCAAGGACCTACTACAAATTAAGAGAAAAATGTGGTTACATAAAAAGAATGCTGTAACAATAGAGTGTTTTCTGACTTTTTTTCCCTTTCAATTTCTTTTCTTTGTAACAATACATATGAGTCTATTGCATCAGCTCAGATCTGCCGTAGGATCCTGGCAATGACCTTAAGACACTCATCGCTATTGAGTTTCTGAAGTTAGGCACTACTATAAAATGCCTTCTGAGACTGTAATTCCCTCCAACTGCATCTTAACTGTCTGAATGTGCATGTCTTCAAGATCGACCATTTTGCCCCCACCAATTTCAATTATTGCATAGTAAGTCTAAAGCAGGGATGAGTTCACTGTGCGTGGTCTTGGATTCTTGTTCTAGTGGTTGTTTGTTTGTGTTTTAATATTAGGAGAGTCTATATATTTGACAAATTCACTTTTTTTTGGTATGACATCTACCTTACTGATAATATGCAGATCTTTTATTAACAAACGAAAACACATTTCTGTGGAAGTCATATTTCTATTTTAGAAAACAATAAGATTAATCTCTTCTAGCAAATCAGTTACTAAGATTAAACTAACTAACTAACACTAATAGGCTTCTCTTCTCAGCTTTCAAGCCATCCGGAAAAAATATCCCATTCCCTATCATCACATGCAGGATCAACTACTTCTGAGAGCTTTGGTAGAATTTGTATATCACTTATCACATCTCCTAATGGTTATTTTTGTCAATTTACATACTAGATCTGTCTCATCTGTCAGAATACATACTAGATTGTACACTCTTTGAGAGCAGGGACTGTATGTTGCTAGGCTCTGTGTCATTGTACCATCAGAAGCCTAACCCATTTTTTAGGCAATCAGTACACATTTGTGGAATTGGTGATATGAAAGCAGGAAAGAAGAGAGAAATGAAAACTCGAAGGCTATAGGGTATGCAGAGTTGAGAATTAGACCTCTAAAATATTTAAAAATTTAAACACATAAAAATAGTATATCTCCTGAATTATTTTTGCTATTGTTAGTATTAAAGTATTCTCACCCCATCTAGATATATATTTGCACATATGTATACATATGTGCAAACATGTGCACCCACATATATGGAAACAACAGATATTTTCTTTTTTTTTTTAAACAAAATTCCTTTATTTATTTATTTATTTTTTGAGGAAGATTGGCCCAGAGCTAACATCTGTTGCCAATCTTCCTCCTTTTTCCCTTTTTTCTCCCAAAAGCCCCAGTAGATAGTTGTATGTCATAGTTGCACCTCCTTCTAAGTGCTAGAACAGATATTTTCAACTTAAGATTTAAACTTATTTTCCCCTTTAAAAGAAGATATTCACATCTTCTGGGGATAGGGTAGGAGGCACATGGGATTTCAGAGAGCATATCAAATTCATTTTTATGTTAACTAACAGCATGGAGAATTCAGGTGGAGAGATGAATTAATAGAGATATGTAATTTATTGCTTGTGAATATTAATGCATAAAACATTGTAGTATAAGCATTATAGTTGTATCACTGGGCCAGATCATCAAAGCGAGCCTCTACATATTTTCCATATTTTCAAAAATTAAAAGATATTAAATTAATAGTTTGAAAAACAATTAAAAAGCATTATTTAACCAATTGTTAGTTATTTACACTAATAAGAAAATTATAGATGTGGCTAGTTAAAACTGATTTCAAAAATATTTAATTTACTCTCAATTATATTGAGATATTAAAATACTTCGAATGAAGACCATATAGCAACTATGTCAGAGATTAGAGGCCCGTATTAATAGCAATGATTTATTTACCACAAACTTTGTTCCTGACACTGTGTTAAGTGTGTAGCACACATTATCCCATTCAGTCTTCTCATCTACTTTATGATCATGGAAGACATCAGCACACCCTTCTTTAAAGATTATAAAACCAAGACTCAGAATTTTGAAACAGGCTAGTGACCTAATGTAGGAGAGGCAGATCCAACATTGGAATCCAGCAGGGGTTCTCAACATCGGCACTATTGATATGTTAGACCTGGTAAGTTTTTGTTGTGAGGAAACTGTCATGAGAAATGTAAGATGTTTAGCAGCATCTCTGACCTCTATCCACCAGAGGCAAGTAGCAACCAGACACCAGCCCCCCAAGCTATAACATCCAAGAACGTCTTCATATACTGTCCAACATCTCCTGGGGCACATAATTGCCCCATTTGAGAACCACTTGTCTACTCTTAAATGACTCAGAAAAAAATAGGTTTCTAATGAGTGCAATATATGGTCTCTTGACTTAAATTTGCTGACACTCAGAGACAACCAGTTCCAGGGGTAAGTGGGGGAGAGCACTGACACATCATGTGTAAGGAACAAGGAATAGGCATGTGTGAATCAACTATAGGCTATGTGTCAGCAGAAAGAATATCATTGTGTATTATATGGACTTTGTTCTGTAGTTGACATTTTTACTATTTTAAATTGTGTAATTTCTACTCAGACTAAATAACCAGAAAGCAGCAAAACCCAGGGGATGAGAATACAGTCTTTTGAATCAAAGAGTCAATGATTTGATTCCTGGTACGCTCTCCTATAAACTATGATTTTTAGAAAAGTTGATTTGAATGTCAGATTCCTCATCTGTAAAGTGAACATAATGATGCCAAGTTCATATGGTTGATATGAGAAATAAGGCACAATGTATTTAAGGTTTCTGGGAAATGATGAATGCTCAAAAATTTATAATGTTTATTGTCATGATTTGTGGATGATCAAAAAAATTCTGGAAGTTTACAACAGAGGAAGCAACTCATAATATTCTGGTTGTAGTGCTTCATAGTTCCAGAGAAATTTTCAAATATTTAAATATTCAAAGTATAAATAATGAATTGAATTATGTGAAGGCTTATGTGAGAATTCTCCATTATCCTTTCCCTAATAAATTATTTTTTTTTTAAACTCCATAAAAACAAGTAAGTGCAGCACTGTGGACAAATGTACCTGTACAACAAAACCTCAGGATTGACTGTAAAATATAATGGGGAATTCTATAATGAAATGAAATAATGTCTTAAAAAATGCTATAAGAAACATTTTCCTAGTAGAGTAAACCTGATTAGCTCTAAAATTTATGTCAGTAAAATCACGTGCTACCCTTTTATTCATAATTTTTCATTTTTTTGGTACTGATTTTAGTAGCCATGCTCTTTCTATAGAAAGCCAAATTACTAGCCAGTTCATAGGGCTATAACTGCCAATCAAAAATTTTGACAGCAACCAATGTTCAAACTTACTATTACTTTGTAAGCCTGAATTATTTCAAGAATGAAGGAGCAGTGTAAAAAAGTATTATCTAACATAGGGTCATAAAAAATTAAACTAATCAGATATAAGAAACAAATATCAGGGGTCATGTATGAATGTATGTATGCACGTACATATGCATGTATGTATACATATGTATGTATATGTGTATCTATCTATCCACCTACATATTTATCTTCCAGTTGGCCAGCTATCTTCCTTGCTTCCATCTCTCTCTCTTTTAACTAGCTAGATACAGATGACTGAGCCTTAATCTATAACTTCTCAATAGCTTTGGATTAGCCACAGATTTTGTGGCTCTTTCTTTTCTGAGTCATTTAAAACAAATGCTCAAAGTGGGCATGAACATGTCATATTGAAATGACTTCTTCTGAGCCAAAGAACTTCAAATATGCCCTTTGCTCAAATAAGTCTATTAATGTTAAACTGCTTAAATAAAACCAACTTGAGAAGGAGGCCTGTAACAGCTAGGATAAGCTATCTGGTTTTAAAATGGGGACCAATTTTCATGGCTTCAAACACTAGTAATCCCCTATTTTAGAATATCTTGTCAGTGTAAACAAGTTTGAAATTGAAAGTGCTCAATTTGGTCTATCATATTAGACTGAGTGACCTGAATAATGTATTCTCCTCTACTGTGTGGAGCAGGGATATTTTCAAAGCTTCAAGCGCCCTCAGCAGCCAAGATGTGGGTGTCCCTGTGATCTTCCAATTGACTCCTGGTATATTTCAGTAATTATCCTTCCATAAATTGAACAATTGCACTTTCTGTCCCACCTTTACAGAACCCATATTGCACATTGTCACACAGGGGAAGGGTTACATTTCCAACACTTATTTAAACTGAGTGATGATCAATACTGCTGCTGTCTCCTCATGTAAATGAGGGAAATGACATGTGTAACTTATGACAGCATCCCAGGGTGTAGATTCTTTTAGAAATATATAATAAAAATGCAGACAGGCTAAATGACACAAATCACCATATCACCTCAGAATCTAAAAATACTCAAGTGGGTTAGAGAATTGAAGTTCATTTTCTTTTGAGTGTAAGGTGTATTAAGGACTGTCCTTTAAGAACACAAATCTGTCAATTAAATCAAGAACATAGTGCAAATAAAATTTTAAGTTAATGTAATGTTCAAGGGCAGAGTCTATGCAGAAATATTAAATTAGAAGGGCTTTATCCATTCAAGCCCTGTGTAGGGGAGAGAATGGCTTGCCAGATTGATGCCATCATCTGGTTTGCCTGCCAAGCATAATACTATGGCAAAGATGTGCACGTCGGGCTTTCAGACTCTGACGTTATATCTTTGAATTACATTAGTAAAAGTATATATTTTTTTCAAATTCTATCTTCACCAAACCAATTCGTGAGGGCTTGGCTTTGCATGTAGCTTATCAGCAGGAATAGAAGGGACTGGCCAGGCTGAAGACTCCACGGAGTTTCTCTAGAATATTATATTCATCAATGGAAAAACTACCATTTTTCTTTTATTCGTTAGTTTATTTGCATTTGTTTTGTTCGCTGAATCAATGATCCTGACTCTGAATAATTCCTTTCTATCCTGTGGGGCCTTAGCTAGGTGAATGTCTTTGTCTAGAATGTCTTTCTTTGGACTTCTATATCAGCGATATGCACTTTTAGAACATGAATTTTGTAAACTTTTCCCCTAGTTAACTTACTATTTTAGAGAATTTTGGTAGTGAAGGAGATTGGTGAAAACTTCTAGTTCAACCACGAGGCTGATTCAGCATAGGGACTTCTTGAATGTTCTCAGAAAACTAAAGAAGTAAATCGCAGTTTATGAAAAACTATCTGAATCTTAAATAAAACGTTGCACCTGAAAACCTGTTCACTTTGCTATATATATTTACATATGTAGAATAGCAAATATTAACTACAGTAATAAAGAATTTGTGCTTCACTTAGCAAAATGTCCTCCAGCTTCATCCATGTTGTCACAAATGGCAGGATTTTCTCTTTTTTAAGGCTGAGTAATATTCCATTATATATTTGACATTTTCTTTGCCCATTCATCAGTCAATGGACATTTAAGTAGTGTCCATGTCTTGGCTATTGTGAATAATGCTCAAATGAACACGGAACTGCAGATATCTCTTCAATATCCCATTTTCATTTCCTTTGGTTGTACACCCAGAGTAGGATTGCTGGATCATAAGGTAGTTCAATTTTTAACTTTTTGAGTAACCTCCATATTCTTTTTTATAATGGCTATAATCAATTTACATTCCCATCAACAGAACATGGAGGACATTATGCTAAGAAAAATAAGCCAAATGCAGAAAGACAAATACTGTATATCACTTATATGCAGAAACTAAAATAGTCAAACTTATAGAAACAGAGAGTAGAATGACGGTTACCAGGGGCTGGGGGAAGGGAAACGAGGAGATGTTGGTTAAGGGATGCAAAGTTTCAGTTATCCCAGATGAATCCATTCTGGAGAACTAATGTACAATAATGTGACTATAACTAACAATACTCTGTTTTATGCTTGAAATTTGCAAAGAGGGTAGATCTTAAGTGTTTTCACACACAAAAAAGAAAATGGTAACTATGTGAGGTGATAGTTATATGTTAAGTAGCTTGATTGTAGTGAATATTTCACAATTTATACATAGTTCAAATCATTAAGTTGTACATCTAAAAGAAATACAATTTTTCGTTGTTAACTATACCTCAATAAACCTGAGAAAACAAATAATATGTGTAAGCTTATATTTTGTGGATAAAAAATATAACTAGACATAACAGATAAAAAGCATGATCCAACTATATACTGTTTACAAAAGATTCACTTTAGATCCAAATGCATAAGTAGGGTAAAGTGAAATGATGGAAAATTTCTTGGATATGATACCAAAAGTACAGACAACAAAATAAAAAATAGACCAATAGACTTCATGAAAATTAAGAACTTTCGTGCTTCAAAGACAACCCATAGAATGGGAGAAAATATTTGCAAATCATATATCTGATAAGGGATAAATATCCAGAATATGTGGAGAACTCTTAAAACTCAACAATAAGAAAACAAATGGCCTGATTAAGCAATGGCCAAAGTATGGTGGCATAGTGGTTAAATTCACATGCTCCACTTTGGCAGACCGGGGTTCACAGGTTCAGATCCTGAGCACAGACCCACACACCGCTTATCAAGCCATGCTGTGGAAGCAGAATCCCATATACAAAATACAGGAAGACTGGCACAGATGTTAGCTCAGGGACAATCTTCCTCAAGCAAAAAGAGGAAGATTGGCAACAGATGTTAGTTCAGGGCCAGTCTTCCTCACCAAAGGAAAAAAAAAAACCAGGAAAAGGGCAAAGTACTTAAATAGACATTTCTCCAAAGAAGACACACAAATAGCCAATAAGTATATGAAAAAATGCTCAACATCACCAATAATTAGGGAAATGGAAATGAAAACCACAATGAGATACTACCTCACATCAATTAGGATGGTTACTATCAAAAAAACCAAAACACAAAGAACAGAAAATAAAGTGTTAGCAAGGATGTGGAGAAATTAGAACCTTTGTGCACTGTTCGTGAAAATATAAAATGGTGCTGGCTCTGTGGAAAACAGTATGGTGTTTCTTCAATATATTAAAAATAGGATTACCATATGATCCAACTAGTCACTTCTGGTATATAACTAAAAGAATTAAAAGCAGAGTCTCAAAGAAATGTATGCACACCCGTGTTCATAGCAACATTATTCCCAATACTCAAAAAGTGGAAGCAACCTAAGTGTCCAACAACAGTTGAGTGGATAAATAAAATGTGATATGTACACACAATGAAATATTATTCAGCCTTAAAAAAGAAGAAAATTCTGCAATATGTGACAACATGGATAAACCTTGAGGATATTATACTAAGTGAGATAAGCCAGTCACAAAAAGACACACGCTGTATGATTCCACTTATATAAGGTAGCTAGACTAGTCAAATTCATAGAGACTAGTAGTAGAATAATGGTTGCCGGTGCCAGAGGGTGAGGTAATGGGGAGTTATTGTTTGACGGTATAGTATTTGTTTTGCAAGATGAAAAGAGTTCTGGAGATGGATGGTGGTGATGGTTGCACAACAATATGAATGTACATAATACCATTGACCTTTACACTTAGAAATGGTTAAGATGGCAAAGCATCAAACCTCTTTTTATCTATATTTGCAGAAATAATTTATCATTTTGAGGGACAGAAATTCATGAATAACCCAGGGAACTTAAAGCTTCCACTGACCTAAAAAATATCTGAAAACAGCAATTAATTATAATTTTATAAGAGAATAATTTAATAAAATTTCGCAGATTATGTTTGTTTAATATGAACACCATATTCAAATACGTCATAGTGACATTTTTGCCCAGGACTGCTAAATAGCACAGCATGATATAATGGGACAGAAATTGGATTGGAATTCAGAAAGTTTAGCTATGCTTTTCCTTTTGTCTCTAATTTATAAACCACAAAAATAAAGACACAACATGTTGACTATTAAGTCAAAAATCACTTCCCTTGCATCATACTTCCTAGCTCTCTTACCATAGATAAGTTGTCCAACTTGCCTATGCCTTGACTTCCTCATACATAAATCAGTATAATAATGGCATCCGTATCATAGAATTCTTGAGAAGGTTAAAAAAAAAAAAACCCATAGCTTTCAGTAGAGTAAGTGCTCAATGAGTTTAGTTATTTTTTTGATGAATCTAAACCCATATGATCCTGATTAAGTGCCAGTTATGGTTCTGAGTACTTTGTTAGCATTAACTCTTTTAACCCAACAAGTCTATGTTGTAGATAGTTTTATCATCCCACATTCCTATTTTACGCCTGAAGAAGGAAGCGTAGGTATTAAATAATGTCTTGTTTGGGATCCTAAAGTGTGATTCATATTTTTATCGTAATTATGTTAATCCCTAACTCACTGCCTTCAACAGCAGAACTTTCTAAGCATGATGTTTAGGGAAACAATGAGAAATTTCACATAACAGGAAAATCATACACATGAACTAGAATGATAGGATAGGAGCCTAGAGAGTAGATTATGGAAAACTGGTGATATACCTTGCCTGATGATAAAGAACTTGATATTTTTCTTTTAGAGTAATATGGAATTAGTGTTGAGTCTTTAAGCAACCAAGGGAAAAAAATGGAGTTGTAATTTTTATGTGAAAAATACTTGGATATTACAGAATGTTAGAAGACAGGAAAAATCATTAGTTCCACCAGGCTAACATAGCTAATATTTTATTTTGCGTGCATCCCATTTCAGTATTTTTTACTATGCATATACATTCTTTGCAAAATTACCATCATAATGCACATTCATATTATATTATAATGTGTCTTTTCACTTAACATATCATATTCATTTTTCTCAACAGTGCTTTATAATTTTTCTAATTACCATTTCTAATAGGCATAGAGTTTTTCGTTAGGAAGATGTACCATAATTTGCAATTTAATTAACCATTCTTCTACACGAACATTTCAACTGCTTCCAATGGTACTACATTATAAGTAATACTTATATGTTATGGTGCATGTAATTCCCACACATTTTTATTAGAATTCCAAAGTAGCGATATCAGGTCAAGATATGTGAACCCTCTTTTGGCAATGTTACACATGCTGCTGTTGAATTTTTGTCTTAAAATTTGTACCAATTTTCACAGTTACTGATTTCCCCACAACTTTGTCAACAAGTACAAGTTTGTTTTTCTTTGAAAGTTATTCACAGGAATGTGGAGGAAGGACTCCTGTGAAGAGAGGCAAGTGAATGGGATGATAGTTCAGAGCCAATGTGAACAATCTAATCAAAATGAAGGAAACTGGTGATGGAGTTGATGAGAATAGCAACAATTTTAGCTTAAAACTTATTAGATCCTTTCTGTACGCCAGATATGTGTCATGTTTTAAATTCCACCTGCTTTATGTTAATTATCTAATTTAATCACAAAGCAACTTTGGAAAGTAGGTAGCATTATAAATCCTCTTTTGCAGATGGAGGCTCTGAAACACAGAGATGTTAACTAACTAGATAAGGTAAACAACTTGTGAGTAGCAGAGTTTGGATGTAGAGAGTTATTAAATGAGGAACCAAGGGGAGAGCATAGCCAAGTTTTCTGACTTTAGTCCAAATTTTTTCCCATTATATCATATTGCATTATTTTTCAGTCCTGGCTAAGAATGTCACTATAATTTATATAGAAATGATCTTCATATTAAAACAGAATTATAATCTCTTAGTGTTTATTTAATTTTCCTCTGATAAAATTATAATTTATACCAGTAAAGAGAGCCCATTTGGAAGGGGAGTTTGGGGAGGGTGAAAGTGGTAAAGGGGATGTCTGTATGGTGACAAATGGAAGCTAGACTTTTGGTGGTGAACACAATGTAGTATATACAGAAGTTGAAATAGAAGGATGTACATCTAAAAAAAAGAGAGAAAGCCCGTTTTGATCTTATAGACTCTTTATCGGTGTAAAGCAATTATGATAGAGATGATGCTGGCCACCATTTTCTACATCCAAACTTGATTTTTACTACTCTCCAAGTCTTCAGAGAAGTCTATTGCCAAGTATTTCAGAAGCATGTTGTACTGACTTCTGTTTCCTTGAGTGTTTTAGTTAAACCTTCCAAAATACCCCTATAGTTTTAATACCATTAATAACCTTATTTCCATTGTAAATTGATTTATCCTTTAAAATACGGCGAAAATAGTCTGTATTCCCTTCTCTCCTACCTCCCTCCTCTTCTGTCTTCCTTTTCTTATAATTTTTCATTCCTGTATTCAACAACATTTATTAATTAAGCAACTGTTGTATTGGTACTTCCTCAACTATTGAATACGAAGTAATTTCTATCTGAGCTCCCATTTTTTTTACCTATATTTAACACGTAATCATATAATGCTTATATTTGATATATTATTCAAACTTCTAAAGCTTTTTTTTTTTCCTTTTCAAATAGTTTGAAACTTCCAGTGGGATAATGCAGGCTTTATTTTTGTTATATCTTGCAGTTCCTAGTACAGAAATTCTTTTAAAAATTAAATAGACAGCACTTAGTACAGTCTATTAATTGGTTGCCTGGCCATATATTATACTTAGTTACTTATCAGTCAGATTTAGATTTTCTTTAAGGTATTAAAACTAAAATATAACCAGAGATAAGTAAAAATATCATATACTTTATGCTATTGAAAGGAAAAGGAAGCTTTGACTAAAGGATTGAACTATATATATTTATATTATATATAAATTTATATATATTATATATATATAAATAATATATATGGCCATATTATATATAATTATTGCTATTAATAAATATATATTGTGCGTACATATGTGTGTGTGCATTTGAGATATCCAAATTACAAGATTATCCTTCTTACATTCATGTTAGAAGAAAATCTGCAATTTTTAAAGTTTATGAAATCTCTGCCTAGCCTACATGCAATACCAATTTAATTTTGATAAGAAATATATATACCAAAAATACAGTCTTCCCTTTACTATGGTAGTTATCCTTTCTTTTGCAACGCAGCATCATTTTAATGGATAAAATACCATGTGATCTTTGAAAGTCCCTTTAAAGAATGAAAAGCTCCAGTCTCACAGCATAAGCTGCCCTAGAGAACAATTTTATAAGAGTTGTAATTCTTTTCTATGCCGCTGCCTTAAGATATTGTCAATTGCCTGCTATAGAGTGGGCACCTCCTCTTATTTCAGGCTTTAGTCTTTCTTGAAGGTACTAAGAACAATTAGGTCCATTCTTGAGTATAAATCTTTACAGGTTTTGTGTAAATAGTGTTACAGTATGCTTTTAATTTTTATTAGGGGCATTTAAAGGATATCTATTGCTGTTACACTGAAAGAAAATGCCAGCTTTATTGAATTTTTGTTGATTGTTGAAGGCTTGTTCTTAGTATTTGAACTTTCAGTGTCAAGTTCACTATTTTTTTTCCCTTTTCGAGTTGATTACTCAGCTTGAATTGAGAGACAATTTTCCTGTCTGTAATAGCACTTTAGGTTATAATGAACATCATATGATCACATTTCTTTGGGTACAAAGTAACCTGAAAATTTCATCTCCTTTTTTTTTTTTTCTGTGCATGAAAGTCTTTGATTGATGAGAGTGCCTGTGGTTGTAAATAACCAGCTTCACTGAGTTCCAGAGTGTAGGTCACTATCCTCAGTTCATTTGCGTAATTGGACATGTTGTTTGTGGTAATGGCATATACAAAGGGAAAAATTGGGAATTCTATCTGAATATAATAAGTATATAGTAAAATGATTAGATTATACAGTAATGTATATAGTGTCTTGTGGTTTAAAATAAACACAATGTGATATTCATAGTATATAAATAATGTTGAGTATTCCCTAGTTTAAGGAAATATGTTCCTTTGCCATCTATATATATGTATATTTGTGTTTACATTTCTAATATGAGAAAATAGTTTGCTTTCCTCTGATTGCTTTCATTTCCCTAAAGATTTGATTTGAAATACTCCAAGAATGGCTTCCTCTTCGAAACTTGAATTTGCACTTCTTAACTGCATTGTGTGTTCAACATGGTATGTATAATTTAATTACGTTTGTTACTTGCAAATCATCGTGCAGTGGGGTTACTTCATCAATATGGAGGAACATGTTGCTAAATATACAACCAGAAAAGGAATGTTTTACAATTTGAAATACTAAATATTACCAAAAATATGTCTTACTATAAAAATATCATAGGTGTGTATGTGAGTGTGGGTGTGTTTACACATACACACGTTCACGTACCACTTATCTGATTGCATACATACTTGTATGCACAGATGTATATGTATGTGTCTGTGTTTACAATATGTATTATATGTTCACAAACACACACATTATTTTGCTGTTTAATTTTCTTTACGTCTATATGCATAAATAGTGCAGCACTGTTTCTGAATAACTTTTGGTGGGAGAATATTATTTTGATTAAAAAAATAAAACATTTTAAACATAGATATCCAATTCTGGATAGGAGTGTGTGTTCCCAGGAGAAACACACAAAATTCTAATTAACCTGTGAGGTAGCTGAATTCTATTTCTAATAGTAATGTAACATCCAATATTCACTTTAGCATTAAATATTGATTTAAAGGAAGATACACTGACTTTTAATTAAGTACCAGATTATCTGGAACAGATCCTGGCAATTAGATCGCTGCAAATAGAAGAGTTGACAATATAGATTATAAAGGACTCCAACAGTAAGTGGGTTGAGGAGTGCTCAACCCCATGGAAAGAATTTCAAATTCTGTTCTTTACCGAATCTCCTACTGAGATTCTACTCTGAGGTAAGCAATTAGTTTTCAACATAGTTCCACACTACATGTAAGGGCCAGGTGATAGATACCTGTATTTCTTATCTGTGCATTTCTTACATCTCTCATTTATTCATGTGTGTCTTCCCCTTTGTTGTATTTTTTCTGGATTTAAGTTTAATCATTGAGGAATATTTACTATGTGTCAGCAGCTCACCTGAGCTGGGAGAGAGAGAAAACTGAGCTACCAGGTGTCTGAGTAGATTATTAAAGCAAAAAGCCAAAAAGGAAAGAGTTAAGCTTTAATCACGTACTGTGATGTTATAAGCAAAAGGCTAAACCCAGTGCAAACTGCGCCTCCTCCGTTTTTCATTTCCCTCATGGAATGGCGCACATGTGGAGGGTCAGGTGGATCAGCACAGACCTGGAGGTCACCTCACTGTTGAGAAGGCCCAGAAGAAAAGCTCCAGCAGTTTTATGGACCCTGGGGTTGGAGGCAGTGTGAGGGGAGAGGGCTCAGAATTGAAAAGTATGGGTACTTAGAGTGGGAAAAGTGTCTTCAAACTTTCCCCTTCTTTCCCCCAAAAGGAAGCTTCTGCAGAGGCAGCTGAAGAGCATCTTGGCTCAGGGCCTCAGATGAAGAGAACTAGGAATTAAGACATTTGGGGCTAGCGCATAGGAATGCAATTATGTATAAGAGTGTGACCAGTCCGCGGCCTGAGTCCTTGACCGCAACTCTGCTTAGAGAGTGGAATACAATGCTTGTGCACTAAGTCTGGTGTGGGGAGGGCAGCTTTCCCCCATGAGGCCTGCAGGATAAAACCTTTGTTATAGCGCATACCCCCCAGGCCTGAAAAGTCACACATAGATTTTGAACCAAGAGTTAGACTCTTCATTATGTTAACAGATGCAGTCATTATTCCTTTTAATATTCACAGTAGCCCGATGTGATTAGCTATGCTTCACTGATGAAGAAACTGGGGGTTACACTTTGTTAAATAATCACCTAAGGTTACAAAAATAATAAATGTAAGAGCCAGAGGTAACCAGACTCTAAAATTCATATCCATTCCCTTATATTTGTAGGGGAGGCAAAATTTCACCTCTACCCTCTTAGGGTTTTCGGCTACGCCTGAGAATTAAATTGACATAAGACAGATCAACAGGAGGAAAGCATACAAATTTATTTAATACAAGTTTTATGTGACACGAGAGTCTTCATTAGGAAATGAAGACCCAAAGAAGTGGCAAAACCTAAATGCTTTATACTAGGTTGAACAAAGAGAGGCGATCGTGGAAAAGTAAATTATGTGGGAAGGCTAAAGGAAGATAAGAAGTATTTTAACAAAGTCTGTTTGTACAGAATTCTCTTGGTCTCAACTTCCTGTCATTGATGGTAAAAATGTTACCTTCCTTCTGGTATAAAGTGGACATCTTTCACATGGGAATTTCATCTCTTGATTTTAGAAAAAGAAGGAAGATCAGAGTGTTTTTCTTGTATCTGCTATTTTTCAAGTGCCTTTAACTCAAAATAGTCAATATGCCAGAGTGGCATATTTGGGGTGACATGTTCTGAACTCCTTCATAGTATATACTGTTCCCTAATTAAATTAAATTAAATCATAGAAGGTCATTCTCTTTTGCTCTTTTCTCCATAGCTTCTTTTTCCTTTGCTGAGTCTTCTCAACCTCACTCTGCCAATTTGCCTAATTTTGTAAATCTTATTTCTTAATTTACCATCTGTTTATTAATGATCTGTGATAGGTGGAATTCTTGTCTTCATAGTCTTTACTTTATATCTGCTCTCTTTGTTGGCAACCTGGCCAATTTGAGTACGTCAGTAGAAATCCTTTTCTCCAATTCTCAGAAGCTCAATTTTCTCTAAGCCCTTGTGTCCTTTCTAGATTGGCCTTCCACATGTTGGATAACTAAGGCATTATTTTGTATCAGCTTCCTATAGACCCAACGAAAAATGCACCGTCCAAGTTATGCATTTTTCCAGTTCCTATTTGTTATGATACATTTATTTATAATGTATCTAATACATTATTTAACTTTTTATATATCCTTGTGTATTTTTTAATCAAAAGGATAATCTGGGTGGAACAGCGATAGTGATGTCCATGCTACTTCAATGTCTGTGTAACTTTCATTTCACACATTAAATTTGGGGGAAATGCAATTCTTGGTGGAAAGACAAAACAAAATATTCTCAAATGAAACAATTTGATCTTCCATAATCATGCTCTATGGTGACTAGAGTAGCGCAACAAATGTGGAAAGATGCTGAAAATACCAGAAACCGTGGTAATTCTGTGTGTGAGGTCACAATATATTGAGATGTGGAAAGTGAGATATGTAAGGGTGATCTATAAGTCTTCTTGTTACTTCAAGGTCTTTAGAAAACGTAATAGATCAGGATATGCACTTTGTCTGTCTTAATGTGATTTTTTTTTTTTCATTTTACCCCACCAGTTTAGAAATACACTAGAAATATGTAAAGCAATAAACAATGTTAAGGATATTTCTGAGGCTGTATCTTCTATCCTCCTAAATTACTACCATTCTTACTCTGAGACGACAATTGACGTTTTTGCATATATAGTTTGCCTTCTATTTCCGCCTTTGTGAAGGCCTTTGTGAAGCCTCTCTTAGCCCTAATTCCAAATCTGAGGCATAAAGAATGAGTCTTCCTCTTCAGGCCAACTGTGCAATCTTCTCCAAAGTTGTTTTCCAACTGTGTTATAAATATAAATGTACACATCTTTTTGGGCATCAATTAGGGGTTCCTTGAGGATAAGGATACTAAATAAATGTTTCTTGAAATACTGAACCTATGAAACAAATCTCATCCTACAAATGCACACACATAGAGACCAAAGAAACTGAACTGGGAAACAGTAGATCCACTAACATGTTCAGTGCTGCTGCCAGTCATTTAAAAATAAGTTCAAGGAAACCTCAGATTTCTATATTTTATGCATATGTTTTTAATTCTTTCCTTATTTTATAAATTGTATTTCAGCAATTCTGTATATTGAGTTGCAATATGACAATAAATCCTTATTCAGATTAGGGTACTGATCACAGATAACAAAGTTCATTTAAATAAGGACCTGCAATAAAAATGGAAGATGATAACATGGATAAGTGTCTGTAAATCCTCAGTCACGATATAGTTGACATTTTGCTGGAAGCAGCTGGACAAATAGAAATGATTATGGCAAATGATTGGCTACTTGTAAATCTTTTGCATAACAGGTTCAAAAATGCTGCAGCCTACATATATCTTGTACCTTCAGCACAAGTAATCTCTCCCCTTGGAAATTTTATGTAACAAGCTTATAATACTGGAACACCATGATTTCTGCTTTGCTAAAAGAAAATGCAGTTACAATGTGGTGAGCCACAGCAAGTTGTCACATTTAGTGGTCATATTTCCATAACTTTTGGTTGTCGTAGCTGACAAAACCCAGCATAAAAATAGTAGGCTACAACAGGGAAGCTAGCAAAGTTATATGCTATCTACTGTTGACTCTTACATTTTTAACTACTTTAATTTGAATGTATTTTTAATGCCATTCCCTCTGGGTAAAGGTAACATAAAGAAAATATGAGCTGAAAATGGTGATACTTGACTAATCAAAAGCCAGAAATTCTTAAGAAATAAATCTGAATGAATCTATTTATTTTATCCATTCCTTCTCTTAAAAATGATTTATTGGGCATCCAAAATATGAGAAACATTCTGGGACATACAATACTTAAAAAAATCCAATATACACACAGTAAGTTTTACGTGTGGAATGAGTTAAAAGAAAGTTACATAAAATACAGGAGAAGGAAATACAGCTTATACATGGGAACATGATGGAAAGTGTCCTGGAGGAAGCTGATATTTGAGCTGAGGCTTAAGCAAAAGGTAAAGACTTAAGAAAATAGAATAAAGCACTCTAAAAAGAGCGGGAGATATCATTTAGGAAAGTCTCATCTTTTAAGAGGAATAGGTGATGGGGCTACATAAAGGAGAACCTTTTATTTCAGGCTACAACATTTGGACTTTGTATGAGAGTCAATTGGGCATTAGGGAACAATTCTTAAGCCATGACACCTTGGTCCTGACAGCTTCCACCAGCTTAGCCAGAGCTTGTCTTCTGAGTTAACTTGTGCAAAGGCGACAGTGGTGCATATCTTCCTGTGCACCAGACGCCCCAGTCTGCCCTTACCCTTGATAACACAGCAAGGCTCCCCATCTCCTGACACAGGGCAGGCCGGAAGATGACCAGCTCAAGGGGACCCACATCATGAGCAATCACTACCAGCTGAGCCTTCTTGTTCTCTACCAAGGTGGTGATAGTATTAACCGCTGCTCGAAGGACAGTTGGCCTCTTAGCAGGGATATCCAGTTTGCCAGCAGCTTCTTTCTCAGTGCTGGCTAACGATTTCTGCTTCTTCTCTTGCTTTGTCTCTGGTCTGTACTTGTGGGCCAGCTTAAGCAACTGAATAGCTGTTCGGCGGTCCAAGGTCCTGATGAACTGGCACTTTCAGCCGGTAACAGAGGATAGCTCTTTGACGCAGCAGCTGGATGGAGCGGGGCCATTTGACAAAGTGGGTGAGATCTCTTCTGGGCTGGATGTCCTACCTGATGTCAAAATTCTTGAGCCTTTTCTCAAACAGGGCATTTGCGATCTCCTTGGCCTCCCGCTTCTTCACCACAGCAGGGGCCTGGGACATCTTCTTCCCCTTGGCCTTCTTTCCTTTTGGCATCTTGGGCGGCTGGAGGAGAGAGGAGATGTAGTCATCTTGCAGACAGCAATAGTGCATAGCATGGAGTACTTTCATTTTTAACAAGTTTTCAATTATATAAGAATTAAAATTTTAGTTTGCTATGGTCATTGCATTTACTATGATGAACAGAGGGGCATTTTATTTATTGAGATAAATAAATTGTCACCATTAGAACTAGTTTTATTGCCTCATTTACCACTTCAACCACTTTTATGAATCATACTAATTTTATTTTTCCTCAATAGACAGAGTCTATCCCTATAAAATTATTTTTTTCTTCACACAGATAGATACTATGTTAATAAAACAAGTGTAAAAATCTCTGAAAAGAGAAACTGAGTCATGATATCACTGGTATTTAGATAGCCTGGTACTTAATTAGATTATTAATTAATCATTTCTAATAGGAAGTGGGAGCTGCCAATAACCTATATAACATTATTAGAATAGAAAAGGAAGAAAGACCAGTCCAAAATATTTCTCCCGTCACTTGTCTCAGAACCTAGAGATTCCTTAGGAGAGAGATTCCTCTCTTTGAGTCTTAAAAGCGTTTAAGTTTAAAATTAATATTTCAAAATGCAGTCTGTTTTGCTCACCACTTTTCACAAAAAAAAATATGTCTGGCACATTATCAGTGCTCAAGAAATGTTTGTTAACTGAATGGATAAATATTATCAAGTTGTGATTTGTTTAATAGAACACTTCTCTGGTAATGGAATCCAGAAGTGAAACTAGCAAGAATTGAAAGCACAGTGGATCTACTTCATAAAGTTGCCCAGGATCTTCCAACAAAAATCAGTCAATTCAAACAAAACTGCTCATCAGGTTAATTGAAGTGATGTGATTTAAAAAAAATTTTGACCACTCAAGCTAACTTGCTTGCTCGCTTGCTTTCTCTCTTTCTTTCTTTCTACACACAAGTAAAGGAATTGAAGTTTATCTATATTCAAATCTCTATTTCTTCTTAACAAGCTGAACGTTAAAAAAGTTATCATAACATACCATACTTTTATTATTAACATCCTCTTAAGCCTTTGACTCTGAATCTTAAAATTTTTTTCAGTATTAAACACAATTCATTTCTCTATTTAGGAATAAGGCGACAAACATGGCCTTTGTTCCTAAGAGAAGTAGACACAACTTTTAAAAATTTCATAATAAATGTAGTTACCGCTTCCCATGAAGATTACTCTAAACAAACAAATAGAATTGGCAATCTGACTGGGGTAGGACAAAGCTAGGAATCAAAGCATTTAGGGACACCACAAATAACTGTTGTCACTATGCGAGTTATTGTTTTTATTATGTACCTCAACCAAAATAAAATAGCCTTAGTCTGAACCTGTCAAAACATCTCCACTTTTTTGCATATGCTGGTTCCTCTGCATGGAACGGTCCTTTCCCCAAAAAGGTTTATCTATTAACTGTTGTTGAATCTTTTAAAATTTAAATCTACCGTTGAACAAAAATGCCATTCCATTCAGGGGTGGAAAACACTTCACCAGTTTTATTAAGGGTTCTAATCTCTTACATGTTTCCTTATGAATATAGCCCTTTTGAAGTTTTTACACTTCATTCTTTTGTGTTGTAATAATTGACTCATTTTTTTTCTTTTTGCTCCTTTTTTCCTCCCATCTTTATTAACATATATAACGTTTTGTAAGTTTAAGTCTACAACTTGTTGGTTTGATACACTTACCTCTTGCAGTGTGATTACGAACATAGCATTAGCTAACACCTCAATCATGTCACATAATTACTATTTCTTTTTTGTGGTGAGAACATTTAAGATCTACTCTCTTAGCAACTTTAAGGTATATAATACAGTATTGTTAACTATCATCACAATGCTGTGCATTCGATTCCCAGAACTTGTTCATCTAACCGGAAGTTTGTACCCTTTGAGCAACATCTCCCCATTTCGCCCAACTCCCAGCCCCTGGTAACCACTGTTCTGGTCTCTGTTTCTATGAGTTCAACTATTTTAGATTCCATATGTAAGTGATATCCTACAGTATTTGTCTTTCTCTGTCTGACTTATTTCACTTAGCATAACACCCTCAAGGTCCATCCATGTTGTCACAAATGGCAAGATTTCTTTCTTTCTTATGGCTGAATAATATTCCATTGTATGATATACCACATCTTCTTTATCCATTCAACTGTTGACCAACACTTAGGTTATTTCCATATCTTGGCTATTGTGAACATGGGAGTGCAGATATCTCTTCCATATCCTGTTTTCATTTGCTTTGGGTATATACTCGGAAGTGGGACTGCTGGATCATACGGTAATTCTATTTTTAAATTTTTGAGGAAGCTTCATATTGATTTCCACAGTGGCTGCAACAATTTACCTTCCTACCAACATTGCGTATCCTCACCGACACTTATTGCTTGTCTTTTTGATGACAGCCATTCTAATAGGATAAGGTGATGTCGCATTGTGATTTGATTTGCCTTTTCTTGATGATTAGTGATGTTGAGCTTCTTTTCATGTACCTGTTGGCCATTTCTACGTCTTCTTTGGAAAAACATCTATTCAGCTCCTCTGCCCATTTTTTAATGAGATTGTCTGCTGTTTTGTTATTGAGTTGAATGTGTTCTTTATATATTTTGGCTATTAACCCCTTATCGGATACATGGCTTACAAATATTTTCTCCCATCCCATAGGTTGCCTTTTCATTTTGTTGATTTTTTATTTTGCTGTGCAGAATCATTTTGTATTCTTTCCAACAGAATATAAATTGTTTAAAGGCAAGGGGCCTGTTTTACTCAATTTAGCATTCTAAATTCCTATCATAGTGAGGGTTCATACAACAAATATTGGTTTAATCAATTAAGGAATGATGCATAAATATAAGAGGCTATGATAAGTTCTTCATTAGAGATATAACCACACTGTTTTAGAGTGTAGAAAGAAAGAAAAAAAGAAAGCAAGGAAATTTGATTCCAATTCAACAAACACTTATTGAATGTTTACCAAGTGTCAGGCACTGTTTTACGTAGATCATCTATAGCAGTGGTCTTCAAACTGCATTTATCTTACACTGTTAGCAGTAACATATAAATATATAATTAAATAATTTTTACATGATTATGACAGATATCAGAAACATAAGTATTATTTTTTAAATTGTTTATGCATATGCTACCCTCACAATAGAAATTATTAAGGAATATACGAAAAGAAATATAAATAGAATTTACAATATTTCCTTATCAAAACTCAATAGATTGCTGTTTTTACTCCAAAAGTAAGTTTTTACTGTTAAATAAATATAATGTCTCAATGTTGATCATTTAAAAACGAAAAGCACATTTTTTTCATTCCAAATAGTTAAAACCAATTATAAGACACAGAAATGAAGGCGAAAGACTGGGTCCGCCATTTATCATAAAAAGAAGAGTAGAGATTACATAGATATTTAAAATGACACATTACCCTCTTCAGACATGTAATCCCAGTTTGTGTTTAAACGGTCTTATCTGGGGAGTAGAGAACTGCTGTAAGGGTAGTCTACATTTCAATACACGTAATATGTTTAAACAAACTCCATTCTTCATTGTCCATAGAAAATTTTTGACAGTTGGTCATTAAAAATAAACAAACAACAACAAAACAAACCACAGGAAAATGTTTTTTAATAATTATAAGACTTTTAATTTTTTCTTCTGGTAAAATTGACTCAAAGAGTAAAATCTCTCCATGGCCACTGCACAGATGAGACAGAAAAAAGCCAACTCAAAGAGATAAGCAATTGCAGCAGCCATTTTTCAGAATACGTAGTAAGAGAGAGACTTTCCTTGTAATTTGACATTGCCTGAATTCCTATGCTAACCGATTTGCGATAGTAGTAAATACTGCTATAGATACATATTTGATAAATATTACTTATAAAATATGAATGTAAAACAATTCAGAGAGTGAAAGAAAGAAACTAATATCCGTTGATCATCCATCATGTAACAAGGGTATAATTTAAACTTCACTGACAACCTGTAATTTAGAATTCTTAACTTCATATCGTAGATGAAGAAAGTAATTCATTCATCCAACAAATATTTAATGAGTGCCCACTACATGTCAAGTGCTATTTTAGGTCTTGAGGATGTAGCAACTAAAGCTCCTCCCCTGTTAGAGCCTATATTTTTGTGGGGCTTGACAGACAGTAAGTACATAAACAAATATATGTACTGTATGTCAGTTGATGATAAGTGTTATGGTGATGAACTTAGAATGATTAAGAGAGATAGAAGGTATCAGGGATTTGGGAGGATGCTATTTTATGTAAAGTGGTCAGTGAGTCCAGAAAGAGTGACATATGAGAATTTGGGAAGCAAGCCAAACATATATACAAAGAGTACCTGGGTAGAAGAAATAATAAGTGCAAAGCATGATCAAAGAATAGCAAGCAAGTCAGAGTACCTTGAAGACAGTAAGCTAGGGAGTCAGAGAGAGGAGATGAGATAAGTGGTGGGAGTCAATATGAAGATTTTGTTTCTCACTTTGAGAGATGGGAAGCCACTGAGCTTTGATCAAAGAAGTGACATAAATTAGGTGAGTAGATCTGTCTCCTTTGTGAAGAGTAGACTATGGGGGGAGGCATGGTAGATTTAGAGGGCCCAGTGAGAATGCTGTTGAAATAATCTAAGTGAGAGATTATTTAGAAATTGGTAGATGAGGTGGAGATAAGTGTCTGGATTCATAATATATTTTGAAGGTGGTGCCAAAAATAGTTTGCAAGTGAACTGGAGTGTGAGAAAAAGAGATGATTTAAGAAATACTCCAAGATTATGGACTTGAGAAATCGGAAGGATAGAGGAATGGAAAATTGCAGGCAGAATAAAGGGAAGGGAATTACCAGAAATTAGTTTTTTTACAAGTTAGATTTGAGAAGTTTACAAATTTATCAATGTGGAGATGTCAAGAAGGTAGAAAAATGTAAGATTGCGAAGTTTATAGAAGAAATCAGAGCTGGAGTTTGGGAATTAGTGGCATATAAATGGTATTTAAAGTTATAAAACTTGATGAGGTCACCTAGGAAGATAGAGAAAGTAGATAAGGGAGTGGGGGAGGAGATGAGAGGGGAGGGGACTGGAGGAAACAAAGAAAGCTGAATAATATTCCCTGAGGCACTCGCATGTTAAAGAAATAGAGTAATGGAAATTTGGAGATGTCAAATAGTTGATCTCCTTTTAATTATCATAGGTCACAGAAAAGGGATTCATTCTGTAGCCTTTTTGTATCTGAAGCATTTATTCTTTCTTGCAGATTCTTCAGTCTGGCTACGCATTACAATCATATGCAGCACTATTTAAAATATATTGAATTCCAAACCTCAGGGTCTCCCTTTCTGAGATTCTTAATCAATAAGTATAATGTGTGGCCAATTGTTTATACTGTCAATAAGCTCATTCCCATGATTTGTAGGGCTGTTTGGCCTGGGAATTTTAAGTTACATCCCACCTTTTACTAAAATCTCTTAGCAGATATTGTATCAAGCCTGATCAAATGACCATGATCATTTTGAAACAAAGGAAATGTGTAAATCATATAAAAATAAATATGACAAAAAATATGCAGATACTTTTATCATCTAATATAACTTGACCAAGTTATTCACCATTGCCCGAGTATATGAAAGTTTCTTACAAAACTAAACATACTCAGCATCCGATCCAGCAATCACACTCCTTGGCATTTACCCAAAAAAACTGAAACTTTACATTCACACCAAATTCTGCACAAAGATGTTTATATAACTTTATTCGTAATTGCCCAAACTTGGAAGCAACCAAGATGTTCTTCAGTGCATAAACGGTTAAACTGTGGTACTCCCAGACAATGGAATATTATTTATTGCTAAAAAGAAATAAGCTATCAAGCCATGAAAATACATGGATAGAGGAACCTTAAATGCATATTACTAAGCGAAAGAAGCCAATCTGAAAAGACTTCATATTATATGATTCCAATCATGTGACATTCTGGAAAACGTAAAACTATGGAGAAAGTAAAACGATCAGTGGCTGCCAGGAGTTGGTGGAGAAGAGATGAATAGACAGAGCACAGAGGATTTTTTAGGGCAGTGAAAATACTCTGTACAATATTATAAAGTTGGGTGATTATAATGTGTCAATGTAGGTTCATCAATTTTAACATATGCACCACTCTGGTGGGGAATGTTGATAATGGGGGTGCCTATGCAGTTGTTGGGGCTGGGGGTATATGAAAAATCTCTGTACCGTCCCCTTAATTTTGCTCTGAACCTAAAATTGCTCTAAAAATATAAAGTCTGTAAAAAAAATTTAATGTACACAAATTCACAGAAATAAAAGAGAATGACGTTTGAAAATTTTGGATCATTTTGTAAACTATTACATTCAAAAAATTTAATCTCTGATAATCATGTGAAATGATTTTATGAAGCAAGTATGATCCTCATACCAAAACCAGACAGAAACAGTACAACAAGAAAAAACTGGAGACTAATATCCTTTAAGAATATAGCCTCAAAAATCTTTAGATTATTAGCAAATAGATTTTAGAAATATATAAAAAGAATTGCATACCATGACTATTGAGATCTATTCCACGAATACAACGATTAACATCTAGAAAAGTAAAGAATTCTCAAAACTCAACAATAAAAAAGTCTAATTAGAAAACTGGTAAAAGAAAAGACATTTTCACTGATTCATCAAAGAGGACCTGTGAAAATACACACACATGAAAAGATGCTGAGCAGCCATTTGGAAAATGCAAACTAAGACCACAATGAGCCACCCCTACACACCTATCAGAACAGCCAAAAAATAGTGACAACACCAAATGCTGGCAAGATTACAAAAAAATGATCTTTCATACATTGCTGGTGGGAATGTACATCGGTACAGTACTTGGGAAAAGCAGTTTGGCAGTCTGGAAAGCATACACTTACATAGCAAGCGACAATTACATTCCTGGGCATTTATTCCCGAAAAATGAAACTTATATCCACACAAAATCCTGTACACTAACGCTTTTATAGCAGTCTTATTCATATTCAATAGGCAAACACAAGAAACAACCAAAATGTCCTTCAATGGGTGAATGATTATCCAGTCTGTGGTATATCCACTCCATGTAGATACTCAGCAAAAAATAGAAGTGAGCTATTATTACATGTAGCAACTTGGATGAATCTCAAGGGCGTTATGCTCACTGCAATAAAAACCCAAAAAACAAAAAACCACAATCTAAAAAGGTCACATACTATATGATACCATTTATATAACATTCTCAAAATAACAATTATAGAGATGAAGAATAAATTAGTGGTAGACAGAGGCTGGGGATGGTGACGAGGAAGTATGTAAAGTGCTGGCAGGAGAGAGATGTTTGTGGCGATGGAACAGTTATGCATCTTGCTGGGGGTAATGCTCACATGAATCTATACCCTGGGTGACCTGCATAGAACTATACACACACATTTACCAATGTCAATTTCCTGGTTTTAATATTAGATTCTAGTTATATAAGATATAAGCATTGGAGGAAACAAGGTGAAGTGTACATAGGACCCCTCTGTATTATATTTGCAATTTCCAGTGAATCTAATTTTTTTTAATAAAAAGTAAAACAAAGGGAGAAAGAAAAACATATCTACAGAGGATGAATGCTTAAACACGGTCATCACAGAAGGGAGTCCTGGGTTTAATAAGGACTGAACCCCAGATTCCTGGGTTTAGTGCACTGGATTGATCTGTGATCTGTTTTTCCATAATTAAATAACTAATACAGAAAAGGACAAGCAGACAAGCAGATAGCAAGGAAATCTTCTAAAGTTCAATGTGTACCATTCCTGGCCTGTCAGTGAATTTGACATTCTGTAGCAATTGAAAATAACTGGTTAGAGTGAGAGAGGTAGATATTTTTTTAAAACATATTTTATGTAGAGTTAAATCATGCAGAATACTTTGAAATAAAAGATTATGTTGGATTTTTTTGTTCTATTTTTAACATCAATTTCTTTTAACTGGAGTGAAATTAATTCAAATTGATAGAGAAAGTGAAGATGCTGAACTTCATTGTCCAGATGTAAATTATCAAATATAAGCAATTCATTGGAGCTGAGTCTTGAAACAAAACAAAAAATGTATTCATCAAGCAATATAAATATGTTGTTTGCTCCTTTTATACAAAAAAAAATATACAACACACTAATATATGCTGGTTTCTACCTATAACTACATAAAATATGCTAGCATCATACGTGATGTGAAACAAATTTCCTGACTTTTAAATATTGTGTGGATACAGGAAAAAATCATCCATTTTAGCCTCATTTCTTTAAACAATTTTTTTTAAAAATGAGTTAATCTTAAAATACAAAATATTGATACATCTGGAACATTTAAGTCTAATGTAGTTCTTCCTTTATAGATATATGGTTTCTGTACTATAATTTCTTTTTTTCACCATTTTCTGTGTCATGCTAAGAGAAGCACCTTCGTATATCACACTATCACCTAAAAAGATTATTTATAACTGATTATTGATGACTAAGAGATTATTTATGAACAAGTTAGAACAACTTTTTTTCAACTCACAATGATGAAATTATCTTTCCTTTGGGGATATAATTCCAAATTTAAATATCCATCACTGTACCATTCTAATTCATAGAGTCATTCTGTCCAATGCAGTTGCTCAAAAACGTTGTTCTGGGTTTTTGTTGTTGTTGATGTCATAATAGTTTATAACATTGTGAGATTCCAGTTGTACATTATTATTGGTCAGTCACCATATAAATGCGCCCCTTCACCCCTTGTGCCCGCCCCCCAACTCCCTTCCCCCTGGTAACCACCAAACTGTGCTCTCTGTCCGTTTGTTAGTTTATATTCCACATATGAGAGAGGTCATAGAGTGTTTGTCTTTCTCTGTCTGGCTTATTTCACTTAACATAATGCCCTCCAGGTGCATGCATGTTGTTGCAAATGGGATGATTTTGTCTTTTTTTATGGCTGAGTAGTATTCCATTGTATATATATACCATATCTTCTTTATCCAATCATCTGTTGATGGACACAGGTTGCTTCCATGGCTTGGCTATAGTGAATAATGCTGCAATGAACATAGGGGTGCATAAGACTCTTTGGATTGTTGATTTCAAGTTCTTTGGATAAATCCCCAGAAGTGGGAAAGTTGCATCAGAAGGTATTTCTATTTTTAATTTTTTGAGGTATCTCCATACTGTTTTCCATAGAGGCTGCACCAGTTGCATTCCCAACAGCAGTGAATGAGGGTTCCCTTTTCTCCAAATCCACTCCAATATTTGTTATTTTTTGTCTTGGTGATTATAACCATTCTCACAGGTGTAAGGTGATATCTTAGTGTAGTTTTGATTTGGATTTCCCTGATGATTAGTGATGTTGAATATCTTTTCATATGCCTGTTGGCCATCTGTATATCTTCCTTGGAAAAATGTCTGTTCTTTTTCTCTGCTCATTTTTTGATCAGGTTATTTGTTTTTTTGTTGTTCAGATGTGTGAGTTCTTTATATATTATGGAGGTTAACCCCTTATCAGATATAAAGTTTGCAAATATCTTCTCCCAGCTGGTGGGTTGTCTTTTCATTTTGATTCTGCTTTCATTTGCCTTGCACAAGCTCTTTAGCCTGATGAAGTCCCACTTTTTTATTTTTTCTTTTGTTTCCCTTGTCAGAGTAGACATGGAATTCAAGAAGATCCCTTTATGACCAATGACGAATAGTATATTGCCTACATTTTCTTCCAGGAGTTTTATAGTTTCAGGTCTCACCTTCAGGTCTTTGATCCATTTTGAGTTAATTTTTGTGAATGGCAATAGCAGATGGTCTACTTTCATTCTTTTGCAAGTGGCTGTCCAGTTTTTCCAGCACCATTTATTGAAGAGACTTTCCTTTCTCCATTGTATGTTATTTGCTCTTTTGTCGAAGATTAGCTGCCTGTAGATGTGAGGTTTTATTTCTGTGCTTTCAATTCTGTTCCGTTGATCTGTGTGTCTGTTTTTGTACCAGTACCATGCTGTTTTGATTACTATAGCTTTGTAGTATGTTTTGAAGTCAGGGATTGTGATGCCTCCAGCTCTGTTCTTTTTTCTCAGGATTGCTTTAGCTATTCAGGGTCTTTTGTTGCCCCATATGAATTTTAGGATTCTTTGTTCTATTTCTGTGAAGAATGCCATTGGGATTCTGATTGGGATTGCATTGAATCTGTAGATTGCTTTAGGCAGTATGGACATTTTAATTATGTTTATTCTTCCAATCCATGTACATGGGATATCTTTCCATTTCTTTATGTCATCATTGATTTCTTTCAAGAATGTCTTATAGTTTTCATTGTATAAGTCTTTCACTTCATTGGTTAAATTTATTCCTAGATATTTTATTCTTTTTGTTGCAATTATAAATGGGATTGTATTCTTGAGTTCTCTTTCTGTTAGTTCATCATTAGAGTATAGAAATGCAACTGATTTTTGTAAGTTGATTTTGTACCCTGCAACTCTGCTTTAGTTGTCGATTATTTCTAATAGTTTTCTGATGGATTCTTTAGGGTTTTCTATATATATACAATCATGTTGTCCGCAAACAGCGAGAGTTTCACTTCTTCATTGCCTATTTGGATTCCTTTTATTCCTTTTTCTTGCCTAATTGCTCTGGCCAGATCTTACAACACTATGTTGAATAACAGTGGTGACAGTGGGCACCCTTGTCTTGTTCCTGTTCTCAGAGGATGGCTTTCAGTTTTTCCCCGTTGCGTATGGTGTTGGCTGTCGGTTTGTCGTATATGGCCTTTATCATGTTGAGATACTTTCCTTTCATACCCATTTTGTAGAGAGTTTTTTTTTTTTTCTTATTGATGTCTTAATAATTTATAACATTGTGAAATTTTGGCTGTACATTTTTGTTTGTCAATCACCACATACATGTCTCCCTTCACCCCTTGTGCCCACCCCCTACCCCCATTGCCCCTGGTAACCACAATACAGTTTTCTCCGTCCATGTGTTGGTCTATATTCTACATATGAGTGAGATCATACAGTGTTTGTCTTTCTTCTTCTGGCTTATTTCACTTAACATAATACCATCCAGGTCCATCCATGTTGTTGCAAATGGGACAATTTTGTCTTTTTTATGGCTGAGTAGTATTCCATTGTATATATATGCTGCATTTTCTTGATCCAGTCATCAGTCGAGGGACACTTGGGTTGCTTCCACTTCTTGGCTATAGTGAATAATGCTGCAATGAACATAGGGGTGCGTAAGCCTCTTTGGATTGTTGATTTCAGGTTTGTTGGATAGATTCCCAGTAATGGGATAGCTGGATCATAAGGTATTTCTATTTTTAATTTTTGGAGGAATCTCCATACCATTTTCCATAGAGGCTGCACCAGTTTGCATTCCCACCAGCTGTGTATGAGGGTTCCTGTTTCTCCACATCCTCTCTAACATTTGTTGTTTTTTGTCTTGGTAATTATAGCCATTCTAATGGGTGTGAGGTGATATCTTAGTGTTACTTTTATTTGCATTTCCCTGATGATTAGTGATGTTGAATATCTTTTCATATGCCTATTGGCCATCTGTATATCTTCCTTGGAAAAATGTCTATTCATTTCTTCTGCCCATTTTTGATCAGGTTGTTTGTTTTTTTGTTGTTCAGTTGTGTGAGTTCTTTATATATTATGGAGATTAACGCCTTGTCAGATAAAGGTTTTGCAAATATTTTCTCCCAGTTGGTTGGTTGTCTTTTCATTTTCATTCTGGTTTCATTTGTCTTGTAGAAGATCTTTAATCTGATAAAGTCACACTTGCTTATTTTTTCTTTAGTTTCCCTAGTCTGGGTAGGCATGTCATCTGAAAAGATTCCTTTATGACCAATGTCAAATAGTGTGTTGCCTATATTTTCTTCTATGAGTTTTATAGTTTCAGGTCTCACCTTCAGGTCTTTGATCCATTTTGAGTTAATTTTTGTGAATGGCAATAGCAGATGGTCCACTTTCATTCTTTTGCATGTGGCTGTCCATTTTTCCCAACACCATTTATTGAAGAGACTTTCCTTTCTCCATTGTATGTTCTTAGCTCCTTTGTCAAAAATTAGCTGTCCATATATGTGTTGTTTTATTTCTGGGCTTTCAATTCTGTTCCTTTGATTTGTGTGTCTGTTTTTGTACCAGTACCATGCTGTTTTGATTACTATTGCTTTGTAGTATGTTTTGAAGTCTGGGATTGTGATGCCTCCAGCTTCGTTCTTTTTTCTTAGGATTGCTTTAGCTATTTGGGGTCTTTTGTTTCCCCATATGAATTTTAGAATTCTTTGTTCTATTTCCGTGGCAAATACCATTGAGATTCTGATTGAGATTGCGTTGAATCTGTAGATTGCTTTAGGTAATATACACATTTTAACTATGTTTATTCTTCCAATCCACATGCATGGGATATCTTTCCATGTAGAGTTTTTATCATAAATGGATGCTGGATTTTGTCAAATGCTTTCTCTGCATCTATTGAGATGATCATGTTGTTTGTATTCTGCATTTTGTTAATATGGTGTATCACAATGTTTGATTTGAGGATGTTGAACCATCCCTGTGTCCCTGATATAAATCCCATTTGATCATGGTGTATGATCTTTCTAATGTATTGTTGTATTTGGTTTGCCAATATTTTGTTGAGGATTTTTGCATCTATGTTTATCAGTGATATTGGCCTGTTATTTTCCTTCTTTGTATTGTCCTTGTCTGGCTTTGGTATCAGGGTGATGTCGGCCTTGTAGAATGTGTTAGGAAATGTTTCATCTTCCTCTATTTTTTGGAATAGTTTGAGAAGGATAGGTATTAAATCTTCTTTGAATGTTTGGTAAAATTCTCCAGAGAAGCCATCTGGCCCTGGACTTTTATTTTTGGGGAGGTTTTTGATTACTGTTTCATTCTCTTTACTTGTGATTGGTCTATTCAAGTTCTCTATTTCATCTCGATTCAGGTTTGGGAGGTTGTATGAGTCTAAGAATTTATCCATTTCTTCTAGGTTGTCTAGTTTGTTGGAATATAGCTTTTCATAGCATTCTCTTATAATCTTTTGTATTTCTGTGGTATCTATTGTGATTTCTCCTCTTTCATTTCTAATTTTATTTATTTGAGCCTTCTCTCTTTTTTTCTTGGTGAGTCTGGCTAAGGGTTTGTCAATTTTTTTATCTTCTCAAAGAACCAGCTTTTTCTTTCATTGATACTTTCTACTGTTTTTTGGTTTCAATTTCATTTATTTCTGCTCTAATTTTTATTATTTGTCTCCTTCTGCTGACTTTGGGCTTTGTTTGTTCTTCTTTTTCTAATTCTGTTAGGTGTACTTTAAGGTTGCTTATTTGGGATTTTTCTTATTTGTTAATGTGGGCCTGTATTGCCATGAATTTCCCTCTCAGGACCGCTTTTGCTGCATCCCATATGAATTGGTATGGTGTATTTTCATTTTCATTTGTTGCCAGCTATTCTTTGATTTCTCCTTTAATTTCTTCAATGGTCCATTGGTTGTTCAGTAGCATGTTGTTCAGTCTCCACATGTTTGTCACTTTCCCAGCTTTTGTCTTGTAGTTGATTTCTAGTTTCATAGCATTATGGTCAGAAAAGATGCTTGTTATGATTTCAGTCTTCTTAAATTTATAGAGGTTGCCTTGTTTCCCAACATATGGTCTCTCCCTGAGAATGTTCCTTGTGTGCTTGAGAAGAATGTGTAATTGGTTCTTTTTGGATGGAGTGTTGTCTATATATCTATTAAGTCCATCTGGTCTAGTTTTTCATTTAAGTCCACTATTTCCTTATTCAGTTTCTGTCTGGGTGATCTATCCATTGATGTAAGTGGGGTGTTAAGGTCCCCTACTATTATTGTGCTGTTGTTGATATCTCCTTTTAAGTTTCTTAATAGTTGCTTTATGTACTTTGGTGCTCCTGTGTTGGGTACAAATATATTTATAAATGTTATGTCTTCTTGGTGGAGTGTCCCTCATTATATATTGCCCCTCTTTGTCTCTCATTACCTTTTTTATCTTGAAGTCTACTTTGTCTGATATAAGCATGGCAATACTAGCTTTCTTTTGTTTGCCATTAGCTTAGAGTATCATCTTCCATCCCTTCACTCTGAGCCTGTGTTTGTCTTCAGTGCTGAGATGTGTTTCCTGGAGGCAGCAAATTGTTGGATCTTGTTTTTGAATCCATTCAGCCACTCAGTGTCTTTAGATTGGGGAATTCAACCCGTTTACATTTAGAGTGATTATTGATATATGAGGGCTTAATGCTGCCATTTTATCTCTTGTTTTTCAGTTGTTATGTATTTCGCTTGTTTCTTGTCTCATGTATTTTGGACTGCTAATTCAGTTTTGTGGATCTCTATGATAGTTTTCTCTTTATTTATCATTTATGACTTTGCTCTGATTTTTCACTTAGTGGTTACCATGTGGTTTGTATAAAAAATCTCGTAGATGAGATAGTCCATTCCCTGATAGCCTCTTGTTCCCTTAGTCTAAATAAGTTTCATCCCTTTCCTCTTCCCCCTCTAAGTTTTTGTTGTCACAACTTATTCTGTTATGTGTTGTGAATTTGTGGTTAAAATGATGTGATAATATTTATTTTTGATGTTTTCCTTTATCTTTAGAGTTATAATTAAGTGTTTGCTAATCTGTTCTGATAACTCTATCAGAGTTGCAATTTCTGATTTTGTCTGCCTATTTATCTGCTTACTCAAGGCTTTGTAAACCCTTTCTTTCTTTTTTTTTCAGGTATGAGGGCTTTCTTGATCAAATCTTGTGTGTGGGGGGGTCTTGTGGCAATGAACTCCCTCAGCTTTTGTTTATCTGGGAAAGTTTTTATTTCTCTACCGTATCTGAAGGATATTTTGGCTGGATATAGTATTCTTGGCTGAAAGTTTTCATCTTTTAAAATTTTGAATATATTGTTCTGCTCTCTCCTAGCCTGTAAGGTTTCTGCTGAAAAATCTGCTGAAAGCCTGATGGGGCTTCCTTTATAAGTTATTCTCTTCTGCCTTGCTGTCCTTAATATTTTTTCTTTATTATGGACTTTGCCAGCTTTATACACCTTGGAGAAGGCCGTTTTACATTGATGTGATTAGGAGTCCTTTTGGCTTCTTTTACATGTAATTCCAGCTCTGTCTCCAGGTTTGGGAAGTTCTCAGTTATTATTTCTTTAAACAAGCTTTCTGCTCCTTTTTCCTTCTCTTCTCCTTCTGGAATACCTATAATCCTTATGTTGCATTTCCTAGTTGAGTCAGATATTTCTCAGAGAATTTCTTCATTTCCTTTTAGTCTAAGTTCTCTCTCCTCCTCCATCTGAAGCATTTATGTGTTCCTATCCTCCAGATTGCTAATTCTATCCTCCATATTATCAGCCCCGTTGTTTAAGGACTCCATATTTTTCTTTATCTCATCCACTGTGTTTTTCATCTCCAACAATTCTGTTTGGTTTTTCTTCATAGTGTCAATCTCTTTTGTGAAGAATTCCCTCGGTTCAGTTATTTGGTTCCTGATTTCATTGAAATCATTGAGTTTTCTTATGATGGCTGTCTTGAATTCTTTATCATTTAGATCATACATTTCCATGCCTTCAGGATTGGTTTCTGGGAGTTTGTCTTTTTCTTTCTGGTCTAGAGTATTAACACATTTCTTTACACCATTTGATGGAGTTGATTTGTGTCAGTGCATAGTGATAGTTTCTGGATGCAGGTTCTGCCTGCTGCCACTTGGTGGGGGGTAGGAGCTGTGTAATCAGAGCCCACTGCCACGATCCCTGTCAGCTGTGCCTGTCCAAGCCTGGGTGACTCCTTGGGATCACAGTGGTCCTGTCGGGTCTCCCACATAATAGGAAAGTAGTCATGTGGGGGGCTCAGGGCCACTGCCACCTGCTCCCACCGACCCCGTGGGTTGTGCTCCCTGCTTCTGGGCCACAGTGGTACTATGGGTGTTCACGGCAGCCAGGAGCATATTCACCCAGACTGGGATCTCAGCCGCCCTCTGCTTCTAGGCTGCACCAGCTGTTGTGCTTGGTGGATGGGACTTCCCCTCTGGGACCTAGCCAAAGCCACTTCCTGGGACTGGGTGGGATTGTGGATTCTCTCATCAGATGAGACTGTGGTCATATGGGGGCTCAGGGCTACTGCCACCTGCTCTCACAGTCACCCCGAGACATGCTTCCCCCCTTTGGGGCTGCAGTGGTACTATGGGTGTTCATGGCAGCTGGGAGCTTGTTCAACTGGATTGGGATCTCAGCCACCCTCTGCTCCCAGGTCACACCAGCTCCCAGGTCACACCAGCAGGACCTCTCCTCTGGGACCAAGCCAAAGCCACTCCCTGGGACCATGGTGGGGTTGTGATTTCTCCCACTAGAAGAAAGAGTGATCACACGGGGGCTTGGGACCACTGCTCCTTGCTCTCACAGTCCCGCTGAGACACGCTTCCCCTCTTTGTGGCTGCAGCAGTACTATGGGTGTTCACGGCAGCCGGGATCTTGTTTGCCTGAGCAGCAGCTCAGCCACCCTCTGCTCCTAGGTAGCATCAGCCTTTGTGCTTGGTCGGTGGGGCTTCCCCACTGGGTCCAAGCCTGTGCTGCTGTATGTGGGCTGTGTGGCTCTGAGGGCTCCCCAACTAGATGGGGAAGTGATCACATGGGGGGCTCAGGGCTGCCGTCACCTGTTTCCACAGTGGTGCTCAGGTACGCTCCCACCCTCAGGGCCACAGTGGTGCTATGATCGCTCCAGCTGGGAAAATAGTCGTACATGTGCACTGGGCTGCCTGGAGTCCAGAGGGTGCTCACCTACCTCCACCACCTCCTCGTTTGGGGGTAGTCCATCCACCTTCAGATAGACAGCTGCTTGGGTCTCTCAGGCATCCTGGTGTGCCATGTGGGTATCCTCCACTGATTGATGAACGTCCTTTTAGTTGTAGTTTGATGGGGGAGAGACACAGGGAACAGCTCACTGCGCCACGTTGCTGACGTCACTCAGTTGTTCTATTTTCTATTGGAATGTGACTCTTGGCTTTCTGTAACTCCACTGTAGAGACACCTTGTTGCTCTTTGTGATGGTGACCAAATTCTAATTTGTTCCCTTCCTATACCTGAAACTACCACTGCAACTGTCAAATAAGACTTGGTTTTTAGCTCCATTTGGGGGCTTGAAAATGGGCTTAAACAATCAAACAAGACAAATGGCAAGATTAGCTTTCTTTTACCTGTACAAGAGACCTTATACTCACATTTAAGGAACAAATGTTATAAGTGGGTCCCTGGTACACCAACCCGTAAATGACTGTCCTGGTTAGACTCAGCAAAAATGATACTTTTTAAAAACACTGAAAATTGCCATTAATTGACTAAAGAGACAGTGTTATTTTTGTAGTTCTAGTTCTCTCTTTATATATTTTTAGTATCTGACCATCACAGGCATTACAGATAGGTCAGCTCTATTGTTGTCCTGTGAGTCATGGTTTTCTTAAGCACCCTTCTTTGGGGGCATCATAGATAGTTGTTAATCATAGTGTCTGTATTTTTCAGAATCACAGTGGTGGGTGGCAATCAGATGCTCTCTCCTTTGGGTGGCTACTGTAAGTATAATTTCAGTCCATTATAGTACCGAGTGGCAAATGCATACCCAGTCTTCTGGCTTCTTACTGAGTATATAATTCCTTTTTCATTTTTGCTATCAGATAAGGTACACTTATGATTATTAAACAATACTTCTGCCTTTTAAGGATGCTGCATCCTATAGTAATTACTTGCTCTGAGAGAGTACATTTGAACTTTTTCTACTTAAGCTTTATGTTATGTTATGCCTTTACTTTTCTTTATGAAAAGTATAAATCTGAAAACATGTAGTCACTTATATATTAGAAAAATAAAATCAATTTTGATACCCTATGTGTCTCTATGTAAAAATATCTCTCTATATAAATACCTATACACTTAGATCATAATTTTGCTCGCAAAACTATTAAAGATTAAGAAAGATTATTACTCTTTTAGTCATTTATGTTGAAGTTTTTAACTATGATGATTATAACTTGGGCTTTCTAAACATTTCAATAGGTTAGGAGAGTGATCAGGCTATAGTGCCTGTATACCCAATTGACAACATTTTCAGGTAGATTTAGGAAAAAATACTTGCATCTTTTCTTTCTCCTGAAGCTGTGCATTGGATCAGGAGGACAAATTTTCCTCATAAAGGACTGAGATTTCACTTAGACTATGTGAGAGAATGCACTTTTCTGAAAATTTCCAAGCAAATATATCAAAGTGCTACTGGTATCTCAGCTCTCTTGGGGAGTAGCCAAAAAGATGGAAAGATACCTTCTACAGATGGAAAAGATTCAGTAATGATAGTTCAGTCTCTAAACAATGATGCCATCATAGAAAGATCTGCAATTAACTTTTTGAATAACATATTTAGCTGATTTTTATACTTTAAAATCACCCGGGAAGACAATTTTTCTGCAGATTCTAATGTAAATCATGTGGCTTGTAATTGAGTGTGAATAAATGAATAATATCACCAGGTTGTGCTACTCTGGAGAAGCAAAATTAATGTAATTTTAATATTAAACATTTGCAAGAAACTTAACAATAGCAATGATTATTATATAATAGAGTTTGTTGAAAGTTCAGACATGATAACATTCTCTAGACCATAGAGAAAAACTGGTAGCAAAAGCCATGAACTGCCCCAAGTTGTGCATTTTTGGTCTTTGATACAGTGTTTTAAAGGCAATGTATCTAGGCATCTGAATGCTTTATCGCAGTGTAAGCAGTATCACACTGATCATCTTATACTTATCCCTTCTCACATATTTTCATTAACAGTATATTTCCTGAAGGAATTTTAGTTTACTTATTGCTTAGAGGGATGGTTTTCAAACTGTGCTTTGTAAAGCAGTGGAGAGTTCCACAAAGTGATTTAGGGAAGGCTGCAGAAGTGGGGAAGATGATACTCTGCTTTTATCTGTATTCTATAGTAAGCTTTTTTTAAAATAAGAATTCACTCAAAGAAAGATTTTAAGTTCTAAAAAAACACTTGATAATCCTTTTCTGTAGAGAGTGAGTTAGGATTTTTTTTCCTGATGGAGACAAATCTTACTTGAATACAAAGACAGTCAGAATTAACTGTTTCTTTTAAGAAAGTCAGCTGCTTTAAATGGCATATATTTTTTTCCTGTTTGATTTTAATAGAGAAAGATAATTGTTTGCATGTTATCTATAATTACATGATATTTTCATAACAAAACATGATGCATTTTTTAAGTATTTCAGATTCATGCAATTTTGGTGGAAGCTAGTATATTTCTTAAATCCCCACTAATTCCCTCATTTTTCCGTTTACGAGACCCATATTTCAAGCTAATCATAAAACAGCAACAAGGAAGTCTAGGAAGGTAATAGTATGAAAACATAAAATCCAATTTACAAATATTCTATCTTCCTAGACAACACAAGTCAGCACAATTTAAATGTTATTGTGCATAACAAGAGTGTATTTTTGTTTAAAATGCACCTGACCAAACCTAATGCCCAGAGTTAATAATTTAGTAAGTACTCATCAGAATTTTCCTAGGCCACATTTGGGTAAAGATAGATTAAAGTCATCAACACTTTTTCATTGCCGTACTTTCTATCAAATCTTTTATTCCAATTCACACTTTCACTTTATTTTATAACCTGTGAATGAGATTATATATGAAAAGTACTTAGGTTACTGCCTAACACGCAGTAACTGCATTTCAAGTGGCTGTGCCTATATTATTTCCCTGCAGGTTCATGATTGAAGGAGAAATAGCAATGGCACTGGTGTTTCAGATTGAGTATCTATAATTCTGGATTTTTATTAGCATCATGTACAATCACATTTAAAAATAAAAAGGAAATAAATTTAAAGAAAAATACTTCATACAAATAACGGTTTGGAAATATTCCATATATTGCTAGAGAAATGAAATATAATATGTAATTTTCAGTGGAACATTATATTTAGGAGATCCTGAAGTGTAAAAAGGGACACAGCTCATTACTCTTTTTAAAAATTATTTTTAGAAGGATGTTATTTGAGTTATTTCTGTGAAACTTTCTAATGCTTTTCAAAATACCATGAAGTATGCTTTACAAGTAATTTAGTCTATTACTTTCTTTTTATCTATGAAGGGCACATGCACATTTCTGATTTTGCCTAATTCATCCCTCCCATTGCAAGCTCTTACAACACATTACACTAATCAGTAACATGTTTATATCCACAGTCAAGTGACTTAGGGGTCTGCCATCATAACATTTCACGGCCAATGAATACAATCGTTACTGGGATACTGTGGGTAAAAATGTTATTTTGATTTTCTCAAGACGTGAGCTTATTTAAGAGCTACTAATCTTCAAAAGTCTGTACTACAAACAATTTTATGCTTGGTTTCCAGTGTACTTAACCTTTATTAAATAAGTAATGACTATTTTGTAACAATCATGTGTGAGTTATTTAAACCTGTTATGGAGCTAAGTAAATCAAAGATGAAACTGTGTCACACATTCATTCAAGAAATAAGTTCATGAAACCTTGTTGGGCATATATACATATATATACACATAATTATTTTTATAGATATTATTATATTTTGTTCTATTGTATTGTGCTGAGGAGTTTTGAAGAAGAAATACTAAGCCAAAGTGATCCAGGTAGGAATTAATAAAAGAAATGACTCTTGGCCAATGAAAAGACTAGTCCTGTCTCTGCTATTCATAAATTATCATTAAGTTAGTGTTATAGTTTATCTTTTTTTGAGATCATGGTGTTGAAATGAGCCTAGGAAGAGTGGATTCAAATATGCCTGTTTAGAAGGATATGATTTATTTATTTTGAAAAGACTATTTATTTTATCTAATTTTCTAATTATGTAATTATTCTAATTATCCAATTTTCTATTACTGAAAATTTTGTACATGTTCTGTGTTTGGAGGAAAACAGAAAAATGAACAAAAATAATACAAGATTATACAAATAAAGCCAAAATTATGAATCCATTATATATTTTGGGATGTGTACACTTTCAAAATACTTCTTTGTGTTCATATTTGTAAATAGGAATGTACTTAAATAATCAAAATTTACCTGTTTTTACAAAAAGTGAATCATGAGGCAGTCACCACTTCATTTTAGATTTTGTATTTATTTTATTTTAAAATATAAGGGTAAAATAGCTATTTAGGTATTTTAATGGATAATAGAATAAATTTTATCATTTATTTGGAAAATTTTAATAAATTAATAAGCAAACAAAAACCTAATATTTTGTTGCACTTGTTTTGTTCCTCAGTGATAAACCGCTATGATATATTCACATTCCTTTTATTTATGGCTTAAATCCATTGACTTCATATTAGTAAATCCCCTGAAAACAATGAAAAGCAAAAAATATAAATGCACAAAGTTGATGAAAGATTTTAGTAGATCTTCCCAGTTTATATTTTTTTGATAAATAGTGAGCCATTTACATCACTCTGACATACAGTAAGGCAGTTAAATATTGGTTCAATAGAATTAAAATAATCAAAACATACTTTTTGGATGATTATATCATAAAAAAATCACAAATAGATGTGTTCAATGAAAATTGATATACAAAGCTGGAAAGCCAAAAGTCTTAGGCTCATTATAATCTCTTTCTTTCTTTCACAGTCCACGTCCCAATTAACTAGTAATAGCAAATCTTTTGTGCCACACTTTCCAGACATATCCAGAACTCTTCCACTCCCAGCACATTCCCTGCTATCACCCTGGTCCAGGCCATCTTCAATTCTCATCCAGATTATTTCAACAGCCAACTACCAGGCCTCCTTGTTACTATGCCCGGCCCTCTATGGATTTTTCTTTTATAGAGATATTTCTAAATGCACAGTATGGTAAGCTTCTGAATAAAAAGACTATAATCTTACTCAATCAAATTTAAACAAAATTTACATTAATTCCCAGACTCTAAACGACCTTTTCCTTCTTCTTTGACTCCATTCACTATCATTTTGCCTAAGAACATGCAAAATATGCTCCTTCCTTAAGGTCTGTATTAGTTATCTATGGCAGCATAACAATATCACCATAGTTACAGTCGTTTACACAACATTCATTTAATATGGCGCCAGTCTCCGTAGGTCAGGAGTTCAAGCATCATCTAACTGGGCCATCTTTTTCAGGGCTCCACAAGGCTGCAATCAATACGTCAGCTGTGGTGGCAGTCTCATCTGGGGCTTGATTCGAAAAGATCTGATTTGAAACTCAGATGTTATTGACAGAAATCGCTCTCTTGCGGCCTGCTTGCAGGGCCTGTTTCTTGCTAGCGGTCAGCCAAAGGCTGCCCTCACTTTCTAGCTGGTTGTTGGCTGGAGGCTGTCCTCAGTTTCTTGCCACATGAGCCTCTTCGAAATGGCTCCTTACTTCATTAAAGCCGGCCAGAAAGATAGTCTTCCAGCAAGATAGATACTAGAACGTTTTACAACACAATTGGAGAAGTGACATCCAATCACCTTTTCATTATTGTATTGATTAAAAGCAAGACACCATTTCTGCCCACACTCGAGGCTACACAAGGGCATAGATATCAGGAATTGGGGATCCTGGGATCCTTCTTAGAGTGTGTCTGCCACAGGGTCTTTCCAGCTGTCATTTTTATGTCTTCCTTGAAAGATTTTTCTTCGGGTATTAATCTGGCTCCCTCCTCTAATTTTGCTGAAATCTGCACTCAAATGTCAATTTATCATTAAAGCTTTTCTTGCCTCCACACATAAAAAGTACCGTGCAGTTGATTTTTATTACTTTACCTTGTGGTAGTCTTTTTGTTCATAGTAGTCACCACCATCAGACATAGTATGTATTTATTTTCTGTTTCACTGTTCTATATATAAACTTCCTTATTCTTTGTGTCTCATTTTTAGATATACCCCCATCTTCTAAAAGGTGTTAAGTCCAAAAAAAGATGTTCAAAAATCAGAAGTTTTTTTTAATGAAAATGTATAATATATACTTATTTCCCAATAAATAATAACATTTTTGTTTATATTTATTTTTGTTTATATGTTTATATTTATTGTTGTTATATGTTTGGAAAGTGTGACACAAAAGATTTGCTATTACTAATTTGTCTTTACATATATTTTCACTGTCCAATATGATAGCAACTAGACATATGTGACTATTTATTTTAAATTAGTTAAAATTAAATGAATTTTAAATACCAATTTATCAGTTATACTACCCACATTTCAAGTGGTCAATAGCCACACATGCCTAGTGGCTGCTGTAATGAACAGCACAGATATTGAACAATTCCATCATTGCAGAAAGCTCTATTGATCAGCCCTACTTTGTATATTTACTGGGGTTTTTTTCCTCCATGCCAGGTTTTGAACTTACTTAGAGAATAAACTGTGTCTAAATCATCTTTATATTTCCCACGTTTAGACCAATATAAAGAGCCTAGTCACTTTTACAGAAAAATTGGTTGAATGAATAGATTTTTGAGTGAATGGATAAAAACCGGCCCCATGGCTTAGCGGTTAAGCGTGTGTGCTCTGCTGCTGGCGGCCTGGGTTCGGAAACCTGGGCGCACACCAACGCACCGCTTCTCTGGCCATGCTGAGGCCGCGTCCCACATACAGCAGCTAGGAGGACATGCAACTATGACATACAACTATCTACTGGGGCTTTGGGGGAAAAAAAGGAGGAGGATTGGCAATGGATGTTAGCGCAGGGCCGGTCTTCCTCAGCAAAAAGAAGAGGATTAGCATGGATGTTAGCTCAGGGCTGATCTTCCTCCCAAAAAACAAAAAAAAAACACACTTGCAGGTCAATAAGGAATTTATTCAAAATAATGCAACTAACTATTTAATCAACAGGTATAACTGTTGTTCTGTTTTCTATGTTACTTCCTTACATTAGTTCACAAAAGTGAGTTTTATTATTAAAAAATATTTTGCAAGTGATCATGAATTTTGTTTCAGGAACAAGAAAGTCACTCATGAAAAATATCGCTGTGAGTATAAGCAGAGGGAGTTTCCCAAACACTATACATTATTGTTCTCTTTTAAGAGACCACAGTGATGTACCAAATCATGCCTGCAGCCTGGCAGAGCTCAGTAGCACTAGGCATGTTTCATCTTGCTCTGTGCCCCTTGAAGCTCATCACAAAATCAGTAGGATTTCTCTGTTCAAAGAGAGATCAAGACAGAAAACATTCCCTTCATTTTTGTGAGGAATAAAGTTTTTCTGGTAAACAACAACCTGTCCATTTTTTAAAACATAAACTATTATTTTGGGAAAGTACATTGAACATTGAAAGATAGGATTGCAATAGATAAGATGAAAAATATGATTGAAAGAACATTTAACAAGTAATGGATCTATATTATATGGAAATATAATATATGTGTGTATGTCTATGGTACAGTTATCTGTCAACTAAATCTTATATTATTTATAATCGCTAAATATGTACTGATTCTAATTTTTTTTGGTATTTTTTATTAGTCACCAATTATATATCTAGGACTTAGCTAAGAATTCTTAGAAATTCAGTTTTATTACTCTCTTCGTGTGATGAACAAAAGGTGTCTGATAACTTATTTCTGATATCCCAGGTCCCAAACACTGAAAATCTTTACCGTGATAAGTTCTCTCAAGGCCCATTTACAAACAGAGTAAGACAATGAGCATATAGAGACATAAATGAAGTTTAAAACTAGGAGAACTTATGGAAACAAATATAGCATATGATGATAATTATGGCTGAAGCGAAGCTGAAGCACCTGGTTTTGCATCTTTTGAAACTCACCATCTGAGAGGATGCTACCCCTCTCACAGAAGCTATGATATTTACATACTATGTCTATATATGTATAAACCCTACTATGTTTCTTTAGGAAAGGCTCTGCAGTGACGTGAAGAAGATCTAAAGATGGAGACTAAAATTTAGGCTTTATTTTAGTGAAGGACATATGCTGACATTTTTATAGTCTTTGGGGATTAAGTTGAATTTTCAGACAATATTTGTGGAATCTGGTGGATAAAATTTCTTCAGTCAGACATCTATAATAGTCAGTAGATTTACTTAAAAACACACTCACACACAAATAAAGAATTTCTGAACTATATCTAACTATCCAAATAGATGTTTTACACGGCACAATCATATAAAATGCCCCCAATTATGTCCCTTGGGCTGAAATCAATGATTTCTTTTCTTAGTAGACGGAAATCTTTTCTCAAAATATGTGATGTTGAGCTCTTCTATTTTTCATGAAAGGTTTCAGTAACACTTTATTACAAGAAAAATAAGAATTATTTAATTATTTATAAGAAAATTTATCAGAGGGAATACTTGCAAAAATAAACTTCAAGTTCAAGAGAGCCATACAGAAAATTTTCCCATTTTTTTTTTAATGTGAGAGAATGCCACGTTCATCTGTGTTAGAAAAACTGAATCAAGCATATTGGATGTCAAGTATCTCTGAGTCAATTTCTCCTTTTTCTCTGCATCTCTGCAGAGCTGATCTGAGCATAGAGATCCTTTGAAATCAATGGGAGTTTGGCAGTAGGATTAGCTCAGTGTCATCATGGAACATGACTAAGAATTGGTCCTTTGTGTAATTCTCAATGTTTTCTCCCCTTATGATCTAATAAAGACAGGGAACAGTCAACAGTTGCATTTAATCTTCTTATTAAGTATATTCAAGACTTTTCATTTGAATTGATGTACAAATTTCGTGTTATCAGTGACTTCCTTGATCGCTTGATTTTAAGATCGGCCATATACACATTAAGTATTCCCTTATATACTATGTTTTTCTTTATAACATTTAGCACTACTTGATTTTATATTACAGTATGTGTATTTATACTTTTTGTATTTTTTTCTGTTTTGCTTATGGTTATAAACCCAGCACGTAGAACTTTATATCACAAAGTAAGTTCTCAATATATGTGATAGAAATCTCTAATTTATTTAAATGTTCTTAATTTTTACAAGCAATCAGATATTTTGATGAAATTACTTAATACTCAATTTGAAGTATTTGCAAGTGATGAGATAAGCTGGAGATATTCTTGTTATTCTAGAAAGTCTCATCAAGCAGCAAGAAATAGAAAAACAACAAAAATCCTTTGCAGGCTTTTTAGGCAACAGTTCTCATTGATACAGGAATTAATAATCTTGACATCCAATTCCAACTTCTAATACTTCCCAGAAAGTACCTAGGACTCTCAAATAAAGAATCATTCACCTTTTTAAATTTCTTCTTCTTGTATTCCCAATGAATGCCTACCTCATTTATTTATTATTTATAGTTAGTGAAAAATTGTTGATTGCTGCTGGCAGATAGGAAGAGGGGTGTGAAGAGATACAGCAAAGTTTTCTAGCTCTTTTGCTCATGATACCAAAGGAAAAGAAGAAGTAGATTTCATCATGGACACCGCAAGGCATTGAGATGTCTCTACTTCCATTTCACTCAGAAAAGGAATCATAGTGGAAGGACGCTGACTATAAGAGTGACTATTATGAAAATAATTTTCAGAAAAAATGAAAACCATGGCTATCATGCAGATATGAAAATAAACATGTGTTAAAGATTTTACTTAACTGATGAAAGAACCAGGCAGATTTTATAACCATTTCAAAGATAATCAAAAGAATGGACATATTTATATATCAGGAATATCAAAGTAAATACGTAAATGGAGGCAAAACTGATTTTTTCCTGATGGTGGGAGGAAAGACAATGGAACTTCTACAGAACAAAACAGAACATGCATATCTACAACTATACCCAACCTCTTTTCTGCAATATAAACTATGTACATTGTAGGCTTTGCTCCTCAATGTTACACATGTATGTAATCCTACAATCTGTTCTTCACATGGGAATATCTCATATAGTCTCCAGTTTCTAAGTGTCTATTACTGACAGCTGCCATTTGTATATCTCCTTGACTGACCACTCATGGAATTTACTTATATATTAACTTCATGCCACACTTCTTAAAAGTGTTTATATTTTGGTCTATATTGTTTTATATGATATGAGTAGTCACTAAATCAAATTTGTGAAATTTATACCATTAAAATTTATTAATTTAACTTTTTTTCTTTTGAGTTGTTCAAGAATACTCTGGAAGGTCTATGATATGTAATTCATATTTCCTGTCTCCTGGCATAAAATAAGATAATTAACAAGTGAAGGAGATTATCATTTGTTTCACTTTGTTTTCAATTGATGTAGTATTAATTTAATACCCCCAAATAATCATGTGGAGAAGACATTATGACCCTTTTCCATATTTCAGAACTACAGAAATTATTTGTTAATGGTGATAACCAAGTTGTCGAATATTAAAGAACCCAGGAAGAATTCCTTTCGAATGACAAATTTCTAAGATTCTCTTTAACCATTTTTAGATGTAGAAAACAATCATATCCAAAAATTTTGAGGCATCTGTATGAGTCATGGATTATGTCTCACACTTCACTATAGAACAAGGGAACTATTTGAATAAAGGATCAAACAATAGCCATAAACTGGTGATCAAAACAAAAAATCTCCTTAAATGTTAGTAGTTACAATAAAGCTTTAGAAAACCAAATGAATTTAGAGTGTTGATCATCTTTCAACTGGATAATCCATCTTCACTTAGGTGTACCATTTATAATCAGCTATTGTGCTGGAATTAACTGCTTTTGACTTCTGCTCTACCATACCATGAGGTATATTTCAGTGGGACTATTTTATGTTTAAAGAAACAAAAGACCTTGTAGAAGAAAACAGAGGATTAATAGTCCTTGTATACCATTTATTCCATTATGTTTCCACCCCATAATGCATACGAGTGCCAACTCATGACTCTTTTCAAGAAAAAGAGAATATACCTCAAAAGGTTTGTGGAAGTTTTGATGTTAACTGAATATGCAATCGGTTTTCAAACTAAATTCTGACTTTGATATCTCCTAATTCCTACTCCTGTCTGTACCAAAGATTGCTTATCTCTATGTAGGTATTAAATATCCTGTTTTATTTCAGAACATATTTATTAGCTATTTTTAGAAAAAAAAGAAACAACCTCTGATGAGTACCTGGGATCATAAATGAAAAAATACTATTTTTTTTCCTTTATCTTATTCTAAACCAGCAGTGTCAAATAGAACTATCGGTGATGATGGAATGCTAATAATTTGTGCTACCTGAAACAGTCACCATTAGTCACATATAACTATGGAGCACATGACACGTAGCTTGTGTGACTGAATTTTTAAATTTTATTTATTTTGATTAATTTAACTTGCCACATGTGGCCAGTGGTAAACATATTAGACCATGCAGTTCTAGACTTTGAGTGGGATTTAAAAAATATTTCCTACAAAGCAAGAGTTTCTCCTACAGTTTCAGGTCTGGTGTTTTCAGCAGAATTCCTGGAATAACTATAAATGAGGAAGAATCCATAAATAAGTGAGAACACTGGGACGTCAAGTACTTTGTTATAGAGAAGTTTCTGAATGAAGCTATTTCTGATGCTTTCTCATAAACCTTAACTGATTCATGTGATTTCCTCCTTTATTCCAGGAACTGAGCCAATCTTTTCAGAGAAAAAGTCCTCTCTTGGTAATAAAGGGTTAGAGAGTAGATTGATCCATGTCAATCTATTATTTCTACTAGGAAAAAAATGAGATCATATACTAGCTAGAAGAAATGTCAACAACATATATGAAAGACATTTAACTTTTTGGCCTCTAAAGTTCAGGAAATTAAGAAACAAATAGTTTTGAATTATATAAGACTATATATGTATTTGGTTTATATTGTGTAATTGGTGACATTGATGGTATTTTGATTTTCCTATTATTCAGTGAAAATAAAATAAATATTACATATTAAGAATGAATAAAATATTTAAATATAATGAGATAAATGACAGAGGGGTGGAAAGATATATCTATTTTAGTTCCACTAATTCTATAAAACTAAGTGGTCATATTAAATTAATGGATTAATTGAAACTTTAAAGATAGTTTTATGATAATCTTTCCAATGTCAATGATATCAAAAGAGAATATCAAAATAAATTGGGTACCTGAACTATTAGATAAAAAAACAAATATTTTCTCATGCCTGGGATTAAGCAAAGTCCACTAGGCCCTAATCTCTCATTGTGATTTCCAATGTTGTTGTGAAGTTCTTGATTCATAGGCAATAGGATGATTTTCTAGAAATTTTCAGGAAAATTGGTTTGCTTTGCACAAATTTGTTTACCTAAAGCAGAGGCTGTTCCCTTTAGGGCCTATTTATCATGACTTTAGTCTGATGCTTCATGAATTTTAAAGCATAAAAGACTCAAGATGCCATCCATGTAAAAGCAAAATTTGCCAATCACCGTTCTATTGATTCCCAAGTGAAAAATCGTGGCTACATAAGAGGAAGGATCACTTGAAACAAGAATGATTATGTTAGGAAATTTAAAAAGAGAAGGAAGAATTTAGACAAACTCTGACAAACTTTGCAAGACTTACAACAGAATTTCTAATTTTTAATCTGGGTTCTGCTGGTTTTCACAATCCAGCCTTGTGCTGGTTATCTATCTGATGTCTGCTAAGCCCCATACATGCCCCTCTGTGCTAAATTTTGTAGTGCTGGAGCTGAAACATCTGTAAACTACATTTCTCAGCTTCCATTGCATGATGAATTCATAGTAGATTCTGCTGATTTGAGGCTCTGTTGGGAGATCAAAAATCAGGAGGGAAAGAGAAGTGTCTTAATTCTAACCTTAATAGCAGAAGTGGTGGCAGGCAGTTGATGGAGATGATAAGAATGGTAGCAGGAGCAGCAACATTTCTTCAGTGGTTCAAGCACAGAAAGGGTCAACGTCCCTAGTTAAGTAGTCAGTGTGGGCGGATGAGCTCCAGCCCAAAGGTACAAGCAACCTCCTGAGCAGATACTATCACTTCTCTTTTCTCTCCTCCTTCAGTATCCACCATAACATTTTGCTCTTTTAGCCCTTCAAAAACTTTTTAACCAATTATCTTTATTAAACCCATATCTAAAATATTTTTATGTTTCCTTGCTATACCCAGCCTAACACAAATGTCCACATAATTTATGAATTTAATTCTCAACAAAATGTTCACTCCCAAACTGCTCGTGATCCCATGAACATGTTATAGGTCTTCTGTCTTCCTTGACTTTGTTTCTCCCACTCTCCTAAGTAAAACTTACTGTATGTGTTTGAATATTGGGTCCCTGATACTTAGACCTTATATAAGTACAAGAAGAGGCTGTTAGATACTGACAAAAATGAGTGAGAGAACAGAGAACGTGAGAAGGTCAAAGAACAGTTGTTTTCAGACGTGAAGAAGAAAAGCATTAAAAGATAAGGAATTATATTTAATGTTTGGCTTATGGATTTTAGTATTTTCAAAGTGGTATAGCTGTTTGTGTTTAAAATGTACAGAGTGTGATTACAGCTATAGAGCAGAAGTGAAAGCCACTAAATTTAATGAAGGCCGGGAACTTCTCCCTTTGTATTTTAATTAGTATTCTAGATGGATTTTAAAACAGTCCGGGGTAATAACATACACAGTGGTGGGGAATAAAACTGAAATCCTTTTTACCTGTCTTCTCAACGAATATAGAGGATTGACTCTGGAAGTTAAAGATGTCTAGGACAGCAAATAATGAAAGTGATGGAATGAGAGTGCATAAAATCCCAAAGGACCAGAGTTTACTCTCTCTCAGTTGAAAGTAGCAGTCTGCAAATAATAGTAAGGTAATTCCACCTCGGGGCTCTCTATTAAGTAGAATACCGGAGAAAGAACAGTTTCTCATTGACAAGTCTGCAGAAAAACATCAATGGGAGAGAGCCAGTTTTTAATTAAGTAAGAAAGAGAGGGACTTGTCTACAAAGAGAATGAGAATGGGATATTTGTTCATAGTGGAATGGAAGTTCCAGGTGATGCAGAGGCAAAGAGGACATAAGTGAGAAGACAGGCCCTGATCTGGAAGGACATGACCAAGGAAATGAGTGAAAATCCTGAAGCAGAAAAAAAGAGAGATCTAAAGGGCATGTATTTTCTCTGATGGCTGAGTATCACCAACCCCATAACAATGCTATTTTGGTCCAAGAAAAGAGTTAGGCTGAGGATTGCAGGCTACATATACAGCATGGAGACAGAGACGGCCAGGTAAACCACTGGCACTCCAGGGAGCATTTTCAAGGATAGTCAAAACTGAGTCACAAAGTAGATTTGAAGACAGAGATGTTTACTTAGGAGTCATACCTGATTCATCGCCTTGGTGTCCAGGCAGTGATATCAGGGACTTAAGTAAACCACACTTTTTCTCTTTATCTAGATTATGAACTCTTCGTGTAATTGGTGCCCAATAAATATTTTATACTGAGGATTCTCTTGTTATATAACTCATAACGGTGTCAATCCTTGTGACTGTATGAAATTGAGCAGGAAAATAATATTGAGGATGCATATTTCTATAAATAATTTAATAAAGACATGAATAATGTTTCACATGTCAAAAGCATTAGTGTAATATTTAATGAGCAATGACAGCAGAAATTGTTACAGTGATGCTTAAAGCTGAAGGTAAATGTCAGCAGACCTGGCATCCTATCACCAGATAATGGGTTCTGATTCTACAAAAACACTCAGTCACAGCCAAAGTATAGTTTCAAATATAATGATCTTGTGACAACATTCTTTTGAAATGACTTTATTTCAGTTCAAACAAATGACTCAAGCAGATTTAAAAATGATGTTGAAGACATATAAAGGAATTTACCTTTGTTTTACAAAAGTGCTTATTTTGACTGGCTAAGAGAAGTAGTGTAGTATATAATTTCCCTAATAGGAATATGTTACACACACTTTAAATGATGGAATGCAATGCATGCTTTGTGAATTAAATAGTTTATAATTGGCAATCAAACTTCTAAACTATTTTCTTCTGATAATCACCAAATATTAATGCCTGGCTGAAATTTCATTTTACAAGAATTCAATAACTTTTAGTAAAGCTACAATGAGTTTTTATTATGGATACTGTTGATTGTAGATTTTATATAATCCATGATTTGTAATAAAATTTCCATAGGGACTATAATCTTTTATATAGATTTACATACATTATAATACTACAAATAATCATCCTTTTTCAGGAAGACTAATCTAATTTAGAAATAATTCTAATGTGGTGTGATATTTGAGTGCAAAGCAATGTGACTACTTTAAAAAAAAATCCATTTTTAAATATTCATTTGTTTGCATATGAGCCCCTTCAAAGCAGGAGACACATGTCATAATGTATGTGAAAAATTGGGTATGGAATGAAGCAAAGAAATACAGTAATGATAAAGGTAGTTATCAAATAACTATCTAAATTGTTTAAGATATAATTGTGTTGTTTTCTTCTTTATCCACTTCACTTCTACTTGTGATAGGTATTTGTTGCTGCTTATAACACAGCTTGAAACAATTATATTCCGTCTAAACAACATTTTTACCCAAATGATAAGATAACACTTACTGCACAGTACTATGTGGACAGGTGATAGAAAAAGACAATGCAGTGCTTCAAACATTATCTGTAAATCTAAAATGAAATAAATTGAACAAGCAAGTACATGATAACACAAAGAAATGCATGCATGAATCGGCATCCAGCATTATATGTTGGGAATGTGCTTAAGAGAACCACCAGGAAATCTTAACTGTGTGAAGAAATGCTATGTGCACTGTTGGCAAAACATTTACTAATTAGATATCTAATAGTATATGGAAGATTTATCAAGTGCAAATGAAAGCCTAAAGAAGGAATATAAAAAAATGGAATTGGTGCATGGCCTCCTCAACACAGAATAAACATTGAATTGACCTTAATGTTATGAGCATCTGGTAATTTTCCAGAAACAAATCTAATCATTATAAACACAGCAAAATATCATTTGAAGTGGCACTAAAGGCACCACGATTTTGGAATATATTTTTATAACTATTTCTACATTTCTTTTTTTTTTTTTTAAGATTTTATTTATTTTTTTCCCCCCCAAAGCCCCAGATAGTTGTATGTCATAGCTGCACATCCTTCCAGTTGCTGTATGTGGGACACGGCCTCAGCATGGCCAGAGAAGCGGTGAGTTGGTGTGCGCCTGGGGTTCCGAACCCGGGCCGCCAGCAGCGGAGCATGCACACTTAACCGCTAAGCTGTGGGGCCGGCCCATATTTCTACATTTCTTACATAAACAAAATTGTTTTGTTTAAATCTGGTATCAGGCCCTTTATTTGGGTACTATTACACCCCTCACCTTAAATTTTCACCATTCATAATACTAAGTAAATCCCAAAGACTCAATTTCACTTTTCCTTATGGGTAATTCTAAGGAGTCATATAAAGATTTTTTTTTTTGTTAAACTACCAATAGAAAATGACATTTTGAAGTAAAACAAAACAGGAAAAATTAAGTGAAATATTTCTCCTCCACCTCATATTAGCTAGTAACCAAATTCTGAAAAAAATGAGTTCTATTGTTCATCTTGCCTATTCATCCATCCATCTATCCATCTATCTACTCAAAAATAAATGTATTGGGGCTGGCCTGGTGGCATAATGGTTAAGTTTGCGCACTCCTCTTCGGCAGCCAGGGGTTCAAGTTCACAGGTTCGGATCCCAGCGTGGACCCACGCACCACTTATCAAGCCATGCTGTGGCAGGCGTCCCACATATAAAGTAGAGGAAGATGGGCACAGATGTTAGCCCAGGGCCCATCTTCCTCAGCAAAAAGTAAATAAATAAATAAATGAATAAATAAATAAATGTATTGAACATCAGCTATGTTATAAGTACATGGAATAAAGAGATCAGTATGGCAGAGTTTTGTCTATGTTAAATTAAGAGTCTAGGAGTGAAAATATACATAAAATAATACATTAATTATGTTACTATCTGGAGTACATTTACACTCTACAAAGTATTTCACATATGCTTTCTTATTTACTTTTCATGATAATTCTATGAGCTAAGGATCAGTATTTCTATTGTACAAGAGAGAAAACTATTGTTTAGAAATGTTAAGTAACCTGCCCAAGTTCCAAAGAAAAGTTGGGATGTTGGGATTTACAAATATCTGATATATTTCAAAGTGTCTGCTCTTAAATGTTTTAATATTACTTTAATGCCACAGTTGCCATAAGAAATTGTGAACATTGTTCCCAAATAAGCAATTAAATAACACTCCATTTGTCTTAGTTTCCCCAAATGACTAACAAATTACCAAACATACAGTTGCTTAAAAGACAGAGACTTATTCTCAAAGTTATGGACACCAAAACGTCGAAATAAGTTTCACTGGGCCGAAATCAAGGAGTCAGCAGGGCCACAGTCTCCTCAGAGGCTCTAGGGGAGAATTATGCCTTGCCTTTTAAAGATTCTAGTGGTTGATGGCATTCTCTAGTTTGTGAACACATCACTTCAATCTCGGCCTCTGTCGTCACATTGTCTTCTCCTCTTCTGGATGTCAAATCTCCCTATACATCCCTCATAAGGATATATGTGATTGCACTTAGGAACCATCCACATAATCCAGGATAATCTGCACATCTCAGTATCCTTAAGATCTGCAAATCATTTTTTTCTTTAATTTTCATTATTTTCTTATTTATGGTAACATTTACAGGGTCCAGGGATTAGGATGAGGATATCTTCTTAGGTGGCCATTACTAAGCTTAACATACTATTCTAAACCTTAATAAACTTTATCTTGAATTATTGCAATGAGTGTTTCTTTAACTGGATTCCCAGTCTACAATTTCCTCTTTTCCAAACCACTTTGCTTACCACCACACCACATTCTTTAGATCACTTTTCCTATTATAAAATTTTGTATAGCTCTAATATCCAGTGGCTCATATCTGGAAAATTTTTCTTTCTTTTAAGACTCTTTGGATCTTACCCTACTCATCCAAATAATTTCCTCATCCATCAATGCACATTCTGATTCTAGTCAGACCAATGTCATCACTATCCCATTAGTACATAATGCCCATTTCTTATGCTGTTCCTTTGCTTATGTAGATTGACGTCACCTAAAAACGCTTTCATTTTCTGATTTGACTTTTTAAATTACCTACTTTCAGAAAAATTAATGGAAACACCAACATTTCCAAGGAAAAAGAAGATGATAGGCAAAGAATATGAAGAAACAAACCATAAAATGGTTAATTAACATGTAAAACTCAAAGTGACATCAGCATCATGGTGGAGTGAGTTTCTCCCTTTGTCTCCTTCCTCTAAGTTACAACTAGTAGGATATCCATAGACTGACAAAGGATTCTCAGCACAGCACATCAGAATGCCTGAGAGTTCCATACATCTATACATCTGAAGGTGGGTGGACTGGACCTCATGGAGGCAGTGAAACCAGGGGAGCAGCAGCAGAAGCTCCTGAGATAAAAGACTCCAGGAACTACAGTAACATTGGTGAATGGAGGTCCCAAGAACTGAGGCAGCCCATGCTCTCAGAAACTCCATAAACCACTGCAGTATCTACAACCCAGCACCCCTTTCCCCTGGTGGCAGTGCCTCTGACTCAAGCTCTTCTGGCACCAGGGAATGTACCCAAGACCCTAGTACCCCCAGCAGTGATGAAGGTGCCCATGACCTGAAGTTCCAGGAATTATGCTAGCACCTGAGACTAAAGGCTCCAGGAACCATGGAGGCACTCATGACTCAGCCCTTCTCCCTCTCTCAGAGGTGTCAATGGTGCCTGCAAGCTGAGGCTACAGGAACCACTGTGGCACCTGAGACTAGAAGCTCCAGGAACCAAGATGGCACCCGTGACTCAGGTACCCCTTCTCTCATGGTGGTGGCAGTGGCACTTGTGACCCTGGTCCACCTAGCAGCAGCGGTGACATCCCTGAACCCAGCACATGCAATAGTGGTAGTGCCAGAGTCCCCAGAAAACCCAGAAGCAGTAGCGCAAGCAGCGTATACGACAGCAGTGCCTGAGACTGTGGAGAGCCTGGTAATAGCAACAGCAGAGCCCACAAGCCCACTTCCCCCAGCTACAGAGGCATCCACAACTCTGGCCCTCCCACCTGTGGCAGTGGGGCCTGCTGATTCAACAAACTTGGTCATGATAGAGACGCCCATGACCCCAGCTCCTGCACCAACCTGTCCCTCCCCCAACTGCAGTGGGGGAACCAATGATCCAGGCAACCTCAGAAGGTGCTGAAGTGCTTGCCAGCTTGGTGACCTAGGTGGCAAATCTCACAACTGCAGCAATACTGTAAGCAAAAAGGCACCAGCAACTTCAAAGTTACAAGCAGCACAACGAGGACAGTGAGGACACGTCTGGCAGAGGCAGGGGAGGGTGGAAAGCTCAGGCTGTCAAATGTAGCCAGAAGCAGCTCAGAATCAAAGCAAACAAAGCCTTACCTAAATAAGAAAGTAGTTCACTACTACAAATGCAGTGACAAAGGAACAACTACTCAAGCACCATGAAAAACTATGGGAACAGAATTTTACAAAAAGAAAATGACAATTCTCCAGAAACCAAACTTGAAGTCATGGAAGATTGTGATCTAACTGATAGAGAATTCAAAATAGCTGTCATAAAGAAACTGAATGAGCTATAAGAAAACTTAGAAAGATAGTTCAATGAGTTCAGGAATAAAATTAATAAACAGACGGAGTACTTCACCAAAGAGATTGAAACTGTAAAAAAGAATTAAACAGAAATTATGGAGCTGAAGAACTCAATAAATGAGATGAAAAATAAGGTAGTAGGCATAGGAAATTGAGCAGACCATATAAAAAAGAGAATTAGCAAGCTCAAAGATAGAAATCTAGAGAAGATTCAGGTGCAAGAGGAGAGAGAACTAAATTTTTTTTAAATGGAGAAATTATAAAAGAAATGTCTGATTCAATTAGGATAAGCAACATAAAAATAATGGGTATCCCAGAAGGAGAAGAGAGGAAACAGGGAGATTGAGCTTATTTAAAGAGATAATAGCTGAGAATTTGCATACCTGAGGAAGGAACTGGATATACCAGTACAGGAAGTCAAGAGAACACCTAATTATGTCAAAACAAAAAGATCTTTTCCAAGGTACATTATATTAAAACTGTCAAAAGTCAATGACAAAGAAAAAATATTTAGGGCAGCCAGAGAGAAAAAAACAATAATTGACAAAGGAACCCCCATCAGGCCGTTAGCAGATTTCTCAACAGAAACTCCACAGGCCAGGAGAGAGAGGAATGATATATTCAAAATATTGAAAGATAAAAATTTTCAGCCAAAAATACTCTATCCAGTAAAGTTATCTTTCAAACATAAAGGACAAATAAAGGCTTTCCCAGACAAAAAAGCTGAAGGAGTTCATTGCCACTAGAGCTGCCTTACAAGAAACCTTGAAAAGAGCTGTTCTACTTGAAACAAAAAGGTAATGGTACACAAAGCTTTAAGCAAGGTGATAAATAGACAGATAGAATCAGAAAATTGCAACTCTATCAGAATAGGTTTGTAAACACTTAATTATAACATAAAAGGTAAAGGGAAAGAAAGCACTAAAAATAACTATAACCACTTCAATTTAATAACAAACTCACAATAAAAAAGGGATAACTTACGACAACAAAACATAGAAGGGGAAGAGGAAAAGAACATAATCTGCATAGGCAAATGAAGATAAGAGAATATCAGCAGAAAAAGGATTATCTCACCTATGACATCTTTTATAAAAACTTTATGATATCCACAAAACAAAAATTCAGAGCAGAGTCACAAAATATTAAAAAAGAGAAACACATCACAAGAAACCACTAAACTAAAATGGCAGACAGAAACACATGGAAAAAGAAACAATGGAAATATAGAGCAATTGGAAAACAAAAGATAAAACAGCAGTATGAAGTCCTCATATACAAATAATGACTATAAATGTAAAGAGATTGAATTGACTAATCAAAAGGCACAAAGTGGTTGGCTGGATTAAAAAATAAGGCCCAACAATATGCTGGCTCCAAGAGACACACCTCAGCTCTAAAGACAAACATAGGCTCAGAATGAAGGGATGACAAGCAAATGGCAACCAAAAGAAAGTGGATGTAGCCATATTTATATCAGACAAAACAGACTTCAAGATAAAAAAGATAACAAGAGACAGATGAACATTATGTAATGATAATGTGGACAATCCATAAGAAGATATAACATTTATTAATATATATCCACCTAACATAGGAACACCGAAGTATATAAAGCAGGTATTAACAGACCTAAAGAGAGAAATTGACAGTAACACAGTAATAGTAGAGGATTTTAATACCCCACTTACATCAATGGATAGATCATCCAGACAGAAAGTCAACAAGAAAACATTGGCCTTAAATGAAACACTAGACCAGATGAACTTAATAGATGTATATACAGAACATTCCTCCAAAAGTAGCAGAATGCACATTCTTCTCAAGTACACATGGAATATTCTCAAAGATAGATCATATGTTGGGAAACAAAACAAGTCTCAATAAATTTAAAAAGATTGAAATTAAATCAAGCATCTTTTCCAACAACAGTGGTATGAAACTAGAAATCAACTACAAGAAAGGTGGAAGAGTCACAAATATGTGGCAAGTAAACAACACACTATTGAACAACTGTTGAATCAATGAAGAAATCAAAGGAGAAATAAAAACATACATGGAGACAAATGAAAATTAAAACACAAGATACCAAAATCTATGGGATATACCAAAAGCAGTACTAAGAGGGAAGTATACAGCAATGCAGACCTACTTCAAGAAAAAAGAAAAATCTAAACAATCAAACACTACACCTAAAGAAACTAGAAAAAGAAGAATAAACAAATCCCCAAGTCAGTAGAACGAGGGAAAGAATTAAAATCAGAGTGGAAATAAATGAAATAGAGACTAAGAAAACAATAGAAAGGAGCAATGAGACTAAAAGCTCATTCTTTAAAAAGAGAATCAAAATTAACAAACCCTTAGCTAGATTCACTATGAAGAAAAGAGATAAGGCTCAAAAAAATAAAATCAGAAATAAAAGATAAGAAATTACAATGGAAAATACAGAAATACAAAGGATTATAAGAGAACTCTCTGAAAAGCTATACATCAACAAATTGGATAACCTAGAAGAAATGGATAAATTCTTAGAATCATGCAACCTCCCAAAAGTGAATCAAGAAGAAGTAAAGAATCTATAGAGAATAGACCAATCACTAGTAAGGAGATTGAAGTAGTAATCAAAAACTTCCCCAAAAACAAAAGCCCAAAGCCACGCAGCTTCTCTTATGAATTCTACATGACATTCAAAGAAGATTTAAAACTTATCCTTCTCAAACTCTTCCAAAAAGTTGAAGAGAAAAGGATACTTCCTAACTCATTTTACAAGGCCAATATTACCCTGATACCAAAACCAGACAAGGACAACATAAAAAAGGAAAATTACAGGACAATATTGCTGATGAACATAGATGCAAAAATCCTCAACAAAATATGAGCAAATCAAATGCAATAATACATTAAAATGATCATACTGCACAATAAGTCGGATTTATTCCAGGGATGGAGGATGGTTCAACATCCACAAATCAATCAACTTGATACAACACATTAACATGTTAATGATCATCTCAATAGATGCAGAGAGAGCATTTGACAAGATTCAGTATTCATTTATGATAAAAACTCTCAATAAAATAGGTATAGAAGGAAAGTAGCTCAACGTAATAAAGGCCACATATGACAAACCCACAGCTAACATCATACTCAATGGTGAAAAACTGAAAGCTATCTCTCCAAGAATAAGAATAAGACAAGGGTGTCCACTCTTGCCACTCTTATTCAACATAGTATTGGAAGACCTAGATGGAGCAATTAGGCAAGAAAAAGAAGTAAATGCTATCTAAATTGGAAAGGAAGAAGTAAAACTGTCACTATGCAGACGACATGATTCTATATACAGAAATCCCTAAAGAATCCACAAAAAAACTGTTGGAAATAATTAATAAATACAGTAGAGTTGTAGAGTACAAAATCAACACACAAAAATCAGTTGTATGTCTATACAGTAACAATGAACTAGCAGAAAGAGAAATCAAAAATACAATCTCATTTACAATTGCAACAGAAATAATAAAATACCTTGGAATAAACTTAACCAAGGAGGTGAAAGACCTGTACATTGAAAACTATAAGACATTGTTGAAAGAAATTGAAGAAGACACAAAGAAATGGAAAGATATTCTGTGCTCATGGATTGGAAGTGCTAACATAGTTAAAATGTTCATATTACTTAAAGCAATCTACCGATTCAATGCAATGAATCCCTATGACATTTTTCACAGAAATAGAACAAACAATGTCAAAATTTATATGGAACAACAAGACTTCGAATAGCCAAAGCAATTATGAGAAAAAAAGAACAAAGCTGGAGGTATTACACTCTCTGATTTCAAAGTATATTATAATACTATATTAATTAAAACAGCATGGTACTGTCACAAAAACAGACACACAGATCAATGAAACAGAACTGAGAGCCCAGAAATAAAACCACACATCTGTGGACAGCTAATTTTCAACAAAGGAGCCAAGAACATACAATGGAGAAAGGAAAATCTCTTTAATAACTGGTGTTGGGAAAACTGGGCAGCCACGTGCAAAAGAATGAAAGTAGACCACTGTCTTACACTTTACACAAAAATTAACTCAAAATGGATAAAAGACTTGAATGGAAGACCTGAAACTATAAAACTACTAGAAGAAAATATAGCAGTACACTCTTTGACGCTGGTCTTAGCACTAGTTTTTGGAATATGTCTCTTCAGGCAAGGGAAACAAAAATAAGAATAAACAAATGGAACAAATCAAAATAAACCTTCTCACAGCTTAAAAAACATCAACAAAATGAAAAGACAACCTAAGTAGGAGAAAATATTTGCAAATCATATATCCAATAAGGGGTTAGTATCTAAAACATATGAAGAACACATACAACTCAACAACAACAAAAAAAACTCAATCCAAAAATGGACAGAGTATCTGAACTAACATTTTTCCAAAGAAGATATAAGATAGCCAATAGGCACATTAAAAGATGTTCAACATCACAAATTATTAGGGAAATGCAAATCAAAACCACGATGGGATATCACCTCATGCCCATCAGAATAGCTTTTATTAAAAAAGACAAGAAATAACAAGTGTTGGAGAGGATGTGGAGAGAAGGGAACTCTCATACACTGCTGGTGGGAGTGCAAACTGGTGCAGCCACTATGGAAAACAGTATGGAGATTATCAGAAAATTAAAAATAGAAATACCATATGTTTCAGCTATTCCACTTGTTATTTATCCAAAGGACATGAAAACACTAATTTGAAAAGATAGATATACCCTTATGTTCATTGCAGCATTATTCACAATAGCCAAGACTTGGAAACAACCTCAGTGCCCACCAACAGATGAACAAATAAAGAAAATGTGGTATATATAAACACAATGGAATACTACTCAGCAGTGAAAAAACAAAATTTTGCCATTTGTGACAACATGAATGGATCTTGAGGGTAGTATGCTAAGCAAAGTAAGTCAGATGAAGAAAGACAAATACTGTATGATTTCACTCGTATGTGGAAGATAAACATATACACACATAGATACGAAGAACAGATTGGTGGTTACCAGAGAGGAAGGAGGGTGGGGGCAAGGTGAAAGGGTAAAAAGGCACATTGGTACAGTAACAGATGGCAACTAGACTTTCGGTGGTGAATATGCTATAGTCTACACAGAAGTTGAAATGTAATGATGTACACCTCAAATTTATATAATATTATAAACCAGTGTTACCCCAATAAAAAAATAATTTAAAAAATGTGTGAAATTGCTCATCACCCATAACCAAAATGAAGATTTAAAAAGAATATAAAATCTATTTCTATAATCATTTCAATATACCTAAGTATTTGTTCATGGAGTGAAATAGTCATTCTCATACATTGGCAATCATATTCTTTATTTCTTTTTTTTAGTAATAACATACCTGTCATAATCTCTCACTTGCTTGAACTTGTACTCATCCAGTCCAGTTAATATCCCAATCTTAGCTTTTTTGGGCTTTTTCATGATTTAAACTACCTAAATATGATGCAATATAACGAATCAATACAATCCCAAAGATTCCCCTAGTTATCGAGAAAAAGTCATCTGTATTATGATAGAATGGGAAAGGTAACTATAAAAGAGTGGAATTCTCCTTTGGTTTCAAAGGCCATTAGATGTCTAACAAAATATGAAATTATTTCAGTACAGAAACTAAATTATATACTACTTCTTTACCCAGAATTTAAATAATGCTGGAAGCATATTTAATGTCATAGAATACTTATAAACTAAAGGTATAGCTTCTTTCCTTCCATAGCAAAGTGTAATTAAAATAGCAGTTAATCTACCACAAATGTAAACAATCAAACATGTTTCCGTATGAGATAGTCACGTATTTCACTGGCAGATGTAAAGTTGTACACAATATATTTTTCCCCAATCACCTCCTATTCTAACAATAGAATGAAGCCAAATGTGTGGAGGAGACCCAGACAATTTGGAATAGAAATATATTTCACTATCTAACAGTGAGGGCTCTAAGCAGGATTAAAGGGGCGGAGGAGAAATCTTTGATTCATGCCCTACTTGGTGCCAAATAAGCAGAGAGATTTCAAGCCCCTCATTGGTGTCACTCCTTTTCCAAATCAGAATAAATTGTTTTATGGCAAGTCTCATGTCATGTTGCTTCACTGTCCCCCATGAATAGAGGTGCTAGAGAAGTGTAAATAGTTTTGTCTTTTTCTGATCATTCATCCAGAAAATTTTTTGGTCAGTCATTCTTTTAAAACAATAAAATTAATTCTTATAAAATACAGTACAAACATTCACATATAAGTGTTACTTAATGTGTTTGTTATACTGAAATCTTTCTGCATTTCTGAGAGAACTGCTTGTATTAATTCTACTAAATGAAATATAAATATTCACACCTATGCCTTTTATAATGTAAAATGGATACCTGAAATATTTCTAGCTTATATTCTTCAATTGTAGTTACCTGCTTTTTATAAAAATTAATTCAACATTTCAAAAATTAAAATAGAAACCATTCATTTTTATATACTGCCTAAACGTTCACTGAAGCTGTTTATGATTTCCTCCCACTCGTTTCTGAGTATGTTATTAACTGGGATTATTCTTCTTATAGGGCAGACATATTTTAGGATTTAATAATGTCACTGAGTAGTTAAACATTATAAATTAAGAATTTCGATGCTATAAAAATGATCCTGGAGTTCTTGAAAATTCTTTCCCTATGCAACACTGGTATCCTACTCACATGAAATCCCATCATCATGTCTAGATGCTGAAAGACACAAGGATAGTACTTTTTAAATTACACTTTTATTAAAAAGTTTTCTTAAAAGAGTCATGTGTCTAACTTAACACTTATATAATTCTCTTTTTGGTCTCTGGCAGACTCTTTTCATCTTTGGCTTTTGTGTTATCACTTTGTCTTCAACCCTCTCATGCTTGACTATTTGTTCTTTTTCAGTCACCTTTCAGACTCCTTTTCCTCGGTGCTATGGTCTGAATGTTTGTGCCCCTGCCAAAATTCATATGTTGAAACCTAATTCCCAAAGTGATGGTATTAGGAGGTGGGGCTTTGGGGAGGTGATTATCTTATGGGTGGAGCCCTCATGAATAGGATTCTTGCTCTTATAAAAGAGACCCTAAACAGCTCCCTTGTCCCTTCTGCCATATAAGGATACAAGAAGTCAGCAATCTGCAACCCTTCACCAGAACCCAGCTGTCCCGATCTTGGACTTCCAGCCTCCAGAACCTTGAGAAATAAATTTCTGCTGTTTATAAGCCACCAAGTTTATGGCATTTTGTTATGGCAGCCTGAATAGACTAAGAAACTCTGCTTATCATTTAAGCTATTCTTTTCAGAGTTCTGCCTTTTGCTTTATTCTCTAGTCACCACATGGCAATCACCCACACATCTATGAATTATGCTGTTATTCCAGCTCAGTCGGCCTCAACTATAGATGATTTTGCCCTCCCCATAGAACATGTTTGGTTGTAACAAGTAGAAGAGGGTGCTATGGGCATCAAGTGGGTGAGGCCAAGGATGCTGCTAAACATTCTATAATACATAGGCTATCCTTCCACTACAAAGGATTATCTGGCCACAAATGTCAATGTGCCAAGGTTGCTATAGTTTGAGCTGTTATAAATTTTTAACTCAAATGTTATAAGCATGAGATGAGTACATCACATCCCACCTGGAGGCCATAGAGACTCCTAAACTTCCATGTGCCAAACACTGAACTCATGGATTGAAATCACGTTTATAAAACTTTAGCATTAAATTTATGAATATTATACCAACTATATTTTCTTATACTCTAATTCCATATACCCTAACAAGTAATGAGGCCTCCCAATTATAAGGTTCTAATTTTTTCTAATGTTCCATCCTCCTTTCTATCCCCAAGTCACTTCTTATTTAAAAGAATATTATTTCTTTCTAGAATATTTCAAAAGCCTCATTTCTAGTCTCCCAGTCTCTGGTTTCAGCAATTACAATCCATGACTGTAAGACATTATTTTGCACATGCAATATTTTTATGTCATTCCTTAATTCAAGATACATGTCATAATTTTTTTGCTTACTATACAGGTCCACTTATAATGTCATAGCTGCTGACCTGTCTGGCTTCTTCTCGTGACTTCTTTGAACTTTGAACACATTTTTTCGCTCCAGCAATACTAAACTGTTTGTGAATATACAGTATTTTATCAAACTTTCCTATATTGGCAAATAGTCTTCTCTCTGCTCTCTCTTGTCTTCTCAGCAAAAGCATATGCAACTTTTAAGATTTGGCCAAAATACTGCCTCCTTAATAATTTCCCACGGAATCAATCTGGTTGGAGTTTTCTATTTTTCCCTTGCTCTTAATGCGTATCTCTATTTTGGTAATTATCACATTATTTGCACACTTCTGCACTAATCCTTGCTTTCATTCATTTTCTCTCTTACTTTGAGCACGTCAGAAAAATAATTTTCAACCACTCCCAAATTATATACCTCATAAAGACACTGAAAAAAGATGCTATCAAATCCATATTCCAAAATCCAAGTAAAACAAATGAACGTCCAAGTGTTCTCAGGAAGAGCTGATCCCTGGACCAATCAATTTAAGTCACAGGATGAATATCATATGTGAAGCTATTAGCTCCTTGGTAAATATATTGATGGAATGGACAAATTGAAGCAGTAGAAAGAGTGTCCTTGGAGGAAAAATTGCTAAATATCTACGTTAATGTTCTCTTTTCAGGAAGAAGATACTTTATGTTTTAAAATTAAAATTCTCTAAAGCTTAGTGGTGCTCTATTAATGAAAAATAAAAGAGAGAACAATAAAAACATTTGTTCTGTCTTCATTTATTTCATTAAATTATTACACTCTTAAAACCACTCTCCCCCGTTATAGTGATAAAATCTACCAAATTACAGAAATATTTAGGTTTGGTTAGACATCAGATCCATTTCACCCAATATATCTGTTAGAGGCCCTCTTTAAAGGGATTGGAGTTAAATGAAAAGGATGAGTAAGAAGCCTTCAATTTGGCATATATAATACTGAGAGTTTTCCTGTTGTGGTTCTGATTACTGAATAATTGATCTGCAACAGGCTGATGTAGTACATTGGTTAGCAGATCCCATCTTCCTAGTAATTTTGACCAGGGCCCTTCTCTTCAATCTCAAATAGCCATGCAATCTACTAAAGGACCACACTCTATATGTAAATTTAAGACTGTTCCTCTAATGCTATCTTCCTCCAGCATTCCAACAGAGTATTGCCCTGAAGTCTCCCTGTTTAGAAAATTGTAAGTATTTACTGGCTTATTTTAGTCTGTTCCATGTCTAGGCCATCATTCTTCTCCCTGAGGAAAGGAGCAAAGGATCCTTGAAGGACACCTGCTTCTACTCCAAAAGTTTGGTATTAGTTCTCTCTTACTTATCAAAGACAATTCAGGTGAAGAAATGACAAAGAAGATTTTAGAATTATTATTATTAACAATACAGTGTCCAAAAGAATAATATTTCCTTGTCTTTTTTCTGAAATATATATGGGTAGATAAGTTATGAAGAAAGTATGTTTAAGAAATGGTCACCTTGTAAAAATAAGAGCATGGTATAATTATTTCTGAGTGGGTCTTTTGACGGTTTTAACTAATTTAACAGTTAATGTTACTATAAATAATTTGTTCAGATTCATTAAAATTATAATTATTATAGTTTTTATGGGTTTATAAAAATATCAATTCTACAACCTATATTTCGACAGCCTAATTAAGGGGGGTGAATCTTAAAAAGCCACATTACATATCATATATTTTGGAAATTAAAAAAGAAAACAGTCATGAATAAAGAAAAGTAACTCTGATATCCTGTGTAACATCTATGAATTTTTGTTTCTTTTTTTGCACTGCCCAGAAGATATGTTTGGCATATCTTGAAAAAGCAGAAACATCACTGTGAATATCCATCAGGTAAAGCAATTTTTTATTCTATTAAGAGGTCTATGAAAGACATGAAGAGACAGGAAAAATAATTTTATGTTGAAGAGAAAACGTATATCTGCTTTGAAAGGAAGCCACATAGATAAGAGTGAAAATCTATTTGATGGTGATACCCTGTAAGAAACTGGAATAATGAAATTTTATTTCTGAAAGACAAAGCTCAGAGATACTTAAGGATATTGGAAAATGCCAAGCAGATTGGCAGCAGACAAGACAGACATATTGTCTATGTTGAAAACAGAGTCTTACAGTGATAGACAGAGCTCTTCAACTAAATTTGCTTAAACTATGATGCATGAATCCATAAATTATTCTATATTACTCGTTATAAAGAGTTGGGCTACATATTTTGAACTATTTTACTGAATGCTCTTTGTGGTTAAATAAAAACGAGCTTTCGGCTTTTGGTAAATAATACTTTATTGCAGATAGTTTATTCACATCACATTGTAATAAGGTCTGACTCCATTTTTGAAAGTTGACTGCTGACAGACTGAAAGTCCCATCCCCCTCTTCCCCTTCTTTCCCACATCTAGGCAAGCTGATAAGAGAGCCCAGGTGCTCCCTCCATTGGCACCAGCAGAAACTTAAAACCATGCAAGCCCCTGCCCACGTGGGAACTCTCAGGTCAGCCCCGCCCTCTAACTATAATAAAAGCCAAAGCCAGTTGCACCTCCTTGCTCTCTCAAGTCATTTTCAGACCTGCTTAAGAGCCTGCTCTGCTTTCCCCTAGAAATATCGTATATGCGTAATAAATCTCTTCATACTTTCTTGGTACATGTGTGACATCATCACTTCTGACATTTGAACCAACTTTTGGGTGGTGGTGCTTCATCCCACCTTTGTGGGGTGACTAGAACATACTTCAATACACAAATATATGGTAACCTAATAAAACATTTTATCTTTGCCTTATTATACAATTAAATTAGTATCTCCCTAGGTTAAATAGTTAAAAGCATCACTTTCCCAGTACTGTTTTATTTTTAGTATTTGTATATAGGTACCAAAATAGGAATAAAAATTTTATGTTTAAATGCAGTTGTTAGCTAGGAAATTCTGCAGTCACAATGATTTGTGGAAGATAAATTATGAATGCTTCCTGAAGACACAAAATCTGTATATTAATAAGTACATTTAGAGAAAAACAAAAATATAATCATTAATTTTATACCTTGATTATTCTATTCAATCTTAACCTTGACAAATATTTACAGATTACAGGGTTAATAAATTGTGACACAAAAGAAAAAACATTATTTTTGTTCTTCACTGAGTTAATTCCTATGTTTCTACCTGTATGTCTAGATGTAGACTTGTAGTTAACTGGGATAGGAATTAATACATTGGATTAATGTTTATTCACTACTAGATTTAAATTCAAGTTGATTCCATACCGTGGGAGTTCAAATTATTTATACACACATAGACACACACACATATATAAGGCCTTGATACACGCATATATGTATATATACATTTTTTATATATAGTAAAATATAGAACATTATATATATATGCACATATACATATACATACATAAATATACACAGCATGTCAAATTTGAAATGGTTAAAGATGTATATACAACACACACATAAATAACATATACCATATAATGCATTACTTGATCATTCTTACTTCCTACTAAGACCATTTTTAATAAAAATAAATAAATATTTAAAAGAATCAATAATACTGTAAAATGCCTTCTGAAATATATGAACTCTTAATATGTTTTATCCCTGTTAGTGAAAATCTAAAAATATGAAAACCGAATCTTCATAGCGGCAGCAATGAATCAAACCTATTACTGAGACTTTAAGTCACTCCAGCTGCATGTGAAGGAGGTGTGAAAAAATGAAAGTTCAATAATCTAAAAAAAAAAATAGCGCCTTTCCGCACTTTGTGGGCTGGTGGTGATTGTGGAGCACACGGGGTAGTATTTACTCAGTGGGTGATTTTTGCAATAGCAGTCTGATCTAAGTCTAAATCCTAACCCAAAATTAAAACTCAAGATGTGTTTCATTGCATCGGAGCCAACATTTTTCTGAAATGTATTCTTTAACTAAATTCCCCTTAAGTCTCTGATTGTCTTAAGATTTTACCTTTATTTTAATGTATGTCTTTGAACATCTCTTTCGCAAAAGAGGTGCTGATTTATAACACATCTGCTTGGCTGATTGCTTCTTATTCTTATTATCTCATTTGGGAAATTGTAGATATTCTCTTATGTAATGTGGAATAATAAAGTGGGAATTGAAAATGTCTTCAGAATTTCATGTTTCTTACTGTGATATCCTGGAAGATACTCAATTTACAGAACATAACTACATAGATTTTCAGTGTTATAATTTGTGGTGCTAATGTGATAAACATTAATTACTAATGTAGCTGAATTTTCTTTTGATGGGAATACAAATAGTGATTAAACGCTGTTTTTCATTTGTTTATATGATTCTGTTATTCAAGCCAATGATAAGGTAATAACATATATTGATACTTTTTTGAAATGAAGTCTGACAAAAAATCATAATTTTTCATACACAGAAAAAGCTCTTAGTAACTGCTAATTTACAAGTCCATGGTGAAATTAAATAAGCGGTCTGAGCTGAGTCTTTTGTAGTTAAAATACCATCTAATAGAGCTTTGCTTCAACAAGGCAACATCACATATCCAGGTTTATGAGGAATATTTCCCTAATGTGCAACTCTTTTACTGAACACAAGGATGAAATCATAAAGCAAGGAATAATGGGTTGTAAATTTGTAAGTGACCACTCAGATGACAATGAGTGATAAATAAAACTTTAGAAGTGTAAAACCAATATTTCTTATATTCCAGTCATGTTTATTGCAGCCTTATTCACAATAACTGTGATATGGAAACAATCTAAGTGTCTCTCAACAGATCAATGAATAAAGAAGATGTGTGTGTGTATGTATATACACACTGACGCACAATGGACTATTATTCAGCTGTAAGAAAGAAAGAAATCCTGCCATTTGTGCCAACATGGATGGACCTTGAGGGCATTATGCTAAGTGAGATAAGTCAGACAGACAAAGATAAATACTGTATGATATCACTTATATGTGGAATTTAAAAAAGCCAAACATAAAAACAGAGAGTTGAATGGTGTTTACCAGGGGCTAGAGAGTAAGAAAATTGGAAAGAACTTTAAGAGTACAAACTTGCAACTAGTAGAGAAATAAGTCCTGGAGATCTAATACATAGCATAGTGTATAGTCAACAATACTGTATTATAAACTTCAAAGGTGCTGAAACTAGATCTTAACTAGTCTCACCAAAAAAAGAAACAATAATTCTGTGACATGATAGAGGTGTCAGCTAATGCTGTGGTGGTAATCATATTGCAATATATAAATGTATGAAATCAACATTCTGTACAACTTAAACTTACACAATGTTATGTGTCAATTATATCTCAATTAAAAAATAAATCCTATCAGAAGGGCATCCTTTGTTTTGTGCTGCTTTTCTGTCCACCAATTCTCAATCTCACTAATATTTTATCTGATTGAGCAATAAAATGAACTTATTCAATGAGGTGGCAACACACTGAAAGATTCCTTTAATACGAAGATGAAAAGAAATTACATGATACTCATAAGTAGAAGATAAAAACAACAACAAACAATCACACAGAGACAGAGATTGGAGTGGCAGTTACCAGAGGGGAAAGGGGGAGGGAGGAGAGTAAAAGGGACGATTAGGCACATATGTATGGTGATGGATTGTAATTAGTCTTTGGGTGGTGAACATGATGTAATCTATAGAGAAATCGAAATATAATTACACAAACCTGAAATTTATATAATGTCATAAACCAATGTTACCACAATAAAAAAATTTCAAAAAAAGAAATTATGTGATAGAGAAAACTCTTGATAGGCTGTTAAGAATTATGGATTTTGACATCAAGAGAATATTAGATTTTGGTCTCTCATCTATTTGCAAAGTGATCTATTAACTATAACTTTACTGAGGCACTAATATTGCATTCCTTAAATACTTGAATCAGACCTAGAAAACTAATGTATGCATGACATCTCTCACAAAACACAAACAAGATTAGATTTCCAAAATGACTGGAAATTTGGGCAAAAGTAAATCATGTAAGATTGGAAGAGATTTTTTATCTTTGGATAAGAAAATGTTGTGATCAGAAATCAAAGGTTGGGACAAAATAGAAATATATGGAATAATATGATTTTTTCTCGTTAGAACAGAAATAGAGAATATGACAAAATCTAATACCTTTTCATGATAAAAATATTCGACATACTCAAAAAAGAAGAGAACTTCTTAACCTCATAAATGGCATCTATTAAAACCCACAGCTAATATCAAACTTACTGTGAAAGCCTGAAAGCTCTTTCCCTAAGATCAGGAGCAAGACAAGGATGTCCACCCTTGCAATTTCTTTTCAACATTATACTGGAGGTTCTAGCCAAGAAAATTGGAGAAGAAAAAAAAAAATGCATCCAAATAGGAAACTAAAAAGTAAAACAAACTCTATTTGCAGATGACATGATTTTTGTATAGAGAAAATACTAAAGAATCCAAAAACATACAAAAAAATTAAAGCTAATAAACAAGTTCACTCGAGTCACAGGATGGAAGATTTATATTTAAAACTCATTTGTATTTCTAGACACCAGCAATGAACATCTGAACGTGAAATTAAGAAAACAATTCCATTTACAATTTCATCAAAAAGAATGAAATATTTAAAAATAAATTCAACAAAGGAAATGCAATTCTTGCACACTGCAAAGTACAAATATTGCTGAAAGAAATAAAGGGATAAATAAATGGAAAGACACTGTATGTTTATGAATTCGAATATTTAATATTGTTAAGATGACAATACAATCCGAATTGACCTACATATTCAACACAATCCCTAACGAAATCCAAGCTGTCTTTTTTGCAGAAATAGACAAACAGATTTTAAAATTTGTCTAGAAATGCAAATGACACAGAATGTACAAAACAAGCTCAAGACAGAGGTACATAGAGGAGTTACACGCCCTGATTTGACAACTTATTACAAAGTTATAGTAATCAAGAATGTGTGGTACTGGCATAACAATAGACATCACATCAATGGTATGAAACAGAGACTCCAGAAACTAACCCATAGATCTTTGGTCAACGATGTTCCTCCAGGGCACCAATACTATTCAATGGGGAAAGAATATAAAATAGTCTTTTCAACAAATATTGCTCTGACAACTGGATATTAGCATACAAAAAAATAAATTAATAAATAAAAGAAAAAAAAAGGTTAAGAAAAAATGACATTGGACCCCATTTCACACCATATACAAAAATTACCTCAAAATGGATCAATGATCTAAATATAGGGGCTAAACACATAAGTAGAAGAAAACATAAGTGTAATTCTTTGTAAACTTGATTACTCAACATTTTCTTATATATGACACATAGGGCACAACAACTAGCAATAAAATAAAGTGGACTTCATCAAAAATATTCTTCAAGAAACATCATCAAGAAAGTGCAAAGACAATTCACAAAATTTGTTAAAATATTGGTAAATTATATATCTCATAAGGGTAAGGACCTAGTATCCAGAATATATCTTTTTAAAACTTAAAACTCAACAATAAGAAGACAAATAACTGGATTTAAAAATGGACACAAAATTTGAATATTAGGTGTTCCAAAAAAGATTTATGAATGGTAAAAAAGCAAATGAAAAGGCGTTCATCAACATTAGTCATTCAGGAAATGTAATTTAAAACCACTATGAAATACCACTTCATACCCACTAGAATGGTTAAAATTAAAAACACAGATGATAACAAGTTTTGTCAAGAATATGGAAAAATTGGAATTCTCACATACTGCTAGTGGGAATACAAAATGGTGCAACTGCTTTGGAAAACTCTTTTTCAAAAAGTTAAACATAAAGTTACCATATGACCCAGAAATTCCATTCCTAGGCATATATCCAAGAGAGTTGACAGCATGAGTCCGTATGTTGTGCACAAGTACATGTTGTACATAAGAAATGTGTACACATGTTCATGGAAGCATTAAGCATATTAGCCAAAAAGTGGAAACAATTCAAGTGCTTATCAATAGTTTAATGGATAAAGAAAATGTGGTTTATCCATGCAATGAAATATTCATCCAAAAAAAGAAAGAAAGTACTCACAGATGCTTTAACATGAATGAACCTTGAAAACCTTATGCTAAGTGAAAGAAGCAAGACACAAAGGACACATATGATTCTACATATATAGAATGTCCACAATAGGCAAATCAATAAGCAGGAAGTAGATTATGGATTTATAGGGGCAGGGGAAGGGAGGGAATGGTAAATGACTGCTAATGGGTATGGTAGTCTCTTTTGGAGTGATAAAAATGCATTCTGGAATTAGATAGTGGTGATGGTTGAACCACATGTGATTATAACACAAATCACTAAGTTATACATTTAAATTATACATATAAATTTAAGTGGATAAATTTAATAGTATGTGCATTACATCTCAATATAAAAAAAGATTTCATCTCATTCTCTACTCTCCACTACAAGATGTTCTACTTGCAAAACAAGACCAAAAGAAGAAAAAGAAAAAAGGAAGCATAGGAAAAAGTACAAATAAGTGCACTGAGAAGAGAAAAAAGTAATAATTAGGACCAGACTCAGATGTGACATTGGTGACAGAACTAGTAGGGAATTGAAAATAACAATAAATAATATGTTAAAAGTTCTGATGGAAAAGGTAGATAACACACAGGATAAGATGATGAATTTCAACAAAGAAATGTAAATTTGAGAAAGAACTGAATGGTAATTCTGCAAGTAACAACAACAACAACAAAACTATAACAGAGATTAGGAATGTCTTTATGGACTCATCTGTAACTTGACATGGCTGAGAAAAGAAACTCAGTGAACTTTAAGATGTCAGTAAAATTATGCAAACTTAAATAGAACAAAGTGTAGAAGAATAAGGAGAAAGAGAAAAGGAGAGAAGAAGAAGAAGGAGATGAGGAGGAAAAACAGAGGGAGGGGGAAGAGGTGAGGAAGATGAGAGGAGGAAAAGGAGGGGAATGAGAAGAAGAAAGAGAAGGAAATGTTCTAGCGTACACATTTTTGTGATTGCATAATACCCCGTCCTAAATCCCATATCAAGCAAATGGGATAGCTGTATTTCATCCAGACTTTCAAACTTCAAACTCAAGTTTTATACAAGATATCATATTGTCTTTCAGGTGGCCATATATATACTGTAGTAGATTGGGTAAATTAATGTTAGCTGCCATAAAAAACAATTTCAGACCTTTGTGGCTTAACATGCCTACATGTATGCCTTTCCCAAACTCCTGTCTTTTGTAGCTGAGAATGCACTACTGAGAGTTATCCTCCAAATGGTAACCCACAGTTCTGGGACCCCTACAGTTTATTTCTCCATGGCAGGAGAGAACTTAGTATACTGCGAAAGATATTTTATGGCCTGGATATTGAATATGGACTGGATATTGCATATATGACTTCTGTTCGTATTCTATTAAACAGAACCCAGCCACATAGCCCCTACATAACTGCAAGAGACTGGAGAACACATTTCCTTCTTTGGCCAGGAGGAGAAAATACGAGTGGTGTATATTTAGTAATCCTCTGCTAATATGTACATATCAGCTGCATTGTATTTTTTGGTATATATAGATTAGTACTATATGATTGCCCTAATAAGGTATATAATATCTGATTAATAACACCTAGATATTACCTTTCATATTAGTTGTCTACTGTTGTATAACATTAACTCAAACTTAGCAGCTTAAAAAAAAATACAAATTTATTATTTCATAGTTACTTTGGGTCAAGAGTCTGGGCACAAGTTAGGTGAATCCTCTGCTCAGGGTCTCATCAGGCTGAAATTAAGATTTTAGAAAGGGCTGCAATCTCATTTGAGGCTTGAAGTTCTCTTCCATGCTCAAAAATGGTTGGCAGTATTTAATTCTTTGTGGTTGTAGGACTGAGGTCTTCAGATCAGAGGTTGCGTATTATTCCCTGTCACGTGGCCCTCTCCACATCATGATAGTTTGCTTCTTCAAATCCAACAGAAAATCAGATATACTGTTTCAAATCTCTTTGATTTCTTCCATCTTGGACCTCTGGACTCTCTTTTAAAAGGCTCACATGACCCTCATCTTCTATAGGTAATCAGTTACAAGGATCCAAAGGCAATACTTTGAATAACTCCTTTATCATATCACAACCTGGACTATCAATGCTCTCTTTACCATTGAAAACAGGACCATTAGTGTCTTTAAATCAGATTAGAAAACCAATTCCAGAAAATCCAGAAATTTTGAAATAACCCATCTTTAAGATTCTGTTCCTCTGGAATCACTTTTGGTATCAAAACCTATATCAGCCAGGGTTCAATGTTCAATAACAGACCCAGTTGGGGACTATAAATATAATGTGAAAGCAAATGTGGGTGTTTGCTCAACAAGTTCAAATGTGGATGCTGACTCAGCACGTCCAAAGTTGGAAAGGTCATGACCAGGCTGGAACTACACGGACACGGGCCAAAGCTGTTAAAACAGGTGGGAGTCTATCTCTTTCTGTCTAAGGAAGGCTTAATCCCACCTATAAGAATTTATAACTAACTAAATCAGGCACACCCAGGATAATCTCTCTAATTTAAAGTCAACTGATTAGGGACATTACTCTCACTCAAAAAAAAAAAATCCCTTCATAAAAGCAAGTACAGTAGTGTTTGTTTGAGTAACTGGGAAGTGTGTGCATGTTACAAAATGGCTACTGATTCCCTTTTGTTCTCCAACTCTCACAAAAGAATATCTCTTAGAGCCCATCCTATGCAAACTAGAAAGGGAAATCTGGGGAATACAGTTTAGTCAAGTAAATTTGACACACTGCAAAGTCATCAGAGTCCACTCTGTCTATTTGGCACCCATGCACGTCTCTTTAAATAATCTTCAAATATAGACAATAGCAAATTATTACTTCCACTTACAAGATACAGCTATCCAGCATACAACCAAAAACATATTAAGCTTTTCTCCAGAAAAAGATACAGAGTCTTTGGATGATATTCACTCTGATCCATGATATCCAAACCCCTGACTATCCAGCTGAACCATTAGGCACTGTCCATGAATCAGTATAAAATCGTATTTCTTACCATCTCTCTTTCCAGACAAAAAAATTAAAAAATTCCTAATTGGGAATATGCCCAACTAAGTAATTAATTGCCTAATTAGGAATCTGCCCAATTAGGAATATAAATAACATTTTAAAGTGCCCTCAATCATACAGCATTAAGCTTGTGGAAAGTTGTAAGGAGAATTTCAAGAGATACAACTCTTTCCTTAAGGAGCTTCAATTCTAGTTTGGCCCTAACAGACAGTGGTGAAGGGAAATTCTCCTGGTGACAGAGCTTGAGCTGTGCACTTCAGGTCTGGGATTTGATTTGACTGTACTTGAAAGCTATGTTAGCCTGTTGCTGTTTCATGGACACCAGCAAAAGACATGAGATTCTCAGGGGAGAAACAATGGTCCTTATTACTCACAGTAGGGAAAGGAGCGTAAGTGTCAGCATATTTGCATTGGTTCTCCTTGCTGCCAAGTCTCACAGGGGCAACATGATAAACCCGGATGGATGCGACACAAACAGCGGGTTTGCATCACAGCTGAGAACACTGAGTTTGGGGAATCGACTACTTTCATAGCAATCAGTTAGCAAGCCTGCTCTCTGTCTGAGGAAGAGGAGAGACGTTACCTCGTCTCTCAACCTTGAGGAACACAACTGAGAAATACTAGTGGTCAGTGCTTGCAGTCTGGCACATCCAGCAAAATGTCTAAGACTGCAAGAGACCCAAGGAATACTGGCTCTCCAAACACTATATTATACAAAGCATTATCATTCATTGATTTATTCCACTCACTTTCTCTCCTTTTTAACCTGTCTTATTTGTCTTCATGACACTTCTCATCAATATTTTTTGTCTCTCTCTCCCACTAGAAGACCTAAGAAAGCAGATTTTATTTTATTCACTGTTATATACCTAGAATTATGGCTTTCCTTGTTTGTTTTATAAAATATTTGTGGTTGAATTTTACTATTTATCCGTTTCCTAAAGGCTGGCTGCGTTTCTAGATATCAGGGATAGAGCAATTAATAAGATGGAGAAGGTCCCTACTCTAACCCTCAAAATCTTTACCAGTAAAAGATAGATTATAATAGTATCTACCTCATATGATTATCAAGAGGATTTAATAAATACTACACATAAAATGTTTAGTAAAATTTCTGTCACATAGTAAGTGCTCCATTATTTATTAAAATATAATGCTCCTACTACTGAGCATTCTTGCATTATACACACTGTTTATAGTTTGAAAAATTTTACTACAATATTTAAAATTTTTCTTTTTAAAAAAAAAATTCAAATACATAGACTTGTACAGGAAATAATACAATGCAACCTTAAGTGATATAAATAGTTCACGTCTTTCCCATAATATTTTTAATTTGTTTTTTGAAAGTTACAAATAAAACTAAAGCACCATCTAATCCCTTTCTCTTTTCTCCCTCTGCAGAGTTAACTACATCATTTCCATTCCTATTCTTGAACAATCTTGATTTTTTAAAATATTTTTGCATAAATGTCATCATGCTGGAATTAATGTTTTGCAACTTTCAAAAACTTAAATCCGAAAGTATTTTCTTTAAGACGTCTGTCCGATCTTAATCCTTCCCAAATCATCCCAATGACATATTTGTGAGGAGTGAAAGAGTGTGAAATGGTACCTGAATTTGTTATAATAAAATTACTTCAACCCTCCCCACAAAAATCCTAATTAGAAATCTTGACTCTTCATTTCCTTTAAGTAGCCAGTTTTTCTCTCCTCACAAGTGTTTCAAATTTTATTACCCAAATGTAAAATCCACAATTTTTAAAATATTTTCAGATTGTAACAATAGCAATGTTCACGCTGAGCATATCTCAACATTGGCAAATGCCAGTTTGAGTTAATGTCAAAGAAAAACCATTTTTAAAGGGAGCAATAGCTTCTTGGTTTCTATTAGTGGGAGTTATATTTAATCACTATTATTATATTTTTAACAGTATAGACAGTAAACAAGATTGTTGAGAATATTGATTTAGTCCCCACAGAATAAAAGAATATTCTAAGAATAACTTCTCATAGATATGATTTGATTTCTTGAGAAAAAACTCAATACATAGTCTTTCAACCTACTAGTTTTGACAGCTTGTTGTATTGCCTTAAAAAAATATATCTTTTTGCAAAGTGTACAATATATCTAAGACATCAAATTATTTATATTCAGCCTGTAAAAAAATAGGGAAAAATTAGTGTGATTCAAATCAGATAATATTGATAATTGAAAAATATGACTATGATCATATAAGTCTGGACAAACTACAAATAATTCTATAAGAAATTTTATAATATATGGAAAAATGTCACTTATCTCTAATATCTTTCCTTTACATATAAATATAGTTGAGGCAATAATACATCTGTCCTTAACCAATGTGATACGAACATATTTTTTAGCAAGATTATATATCATTTGTATTTTCTTTGAAATTGTGTATTATACTTTGCTTTATGTCATATTCAGAAAATAGGAATCAAATATTAGCGGAATAACGAGCTGGATGATTGTGGCTATAAATAAACACGCCAGAATATGTTTTATTTGGATGGCATACATCTCTTTCTTGGAGTTAGAAATACCAGTATCATTTAACGGAAACATGGCCTCAATAATAGACGCTGTTAGCAAGATAAATTGGTGAAAATTTTGCAAAAGAAATAGAATGAAAAAAATCAGTAGTTCCTAAACAGTATGATTGTTTCCTTCCTGTGCAGTAAAATCATAAATCTTAGACTGAGGAGTTATTTTCATCGTCTAGCCTTCTCTATATTTTATGTAAGTATCTCACTTTCATCTTAATGGGGGCTACTTCCATTTAAAAAAATGAGATATGCAGGAAATGGGTATCTGGATGATCATTTAATGAGACAAATATGATGGTATCATTCTATTTGCAATTTTAATGGAAAATAAAACAAAGGATATGTGTATATTCTTAGCACTATTATGAAATAATATTTCACATATAGAATTGCAGGTAGGTTTTGACACAAAAACAACAGACAAATAAAAAAGTAGTAACAAAAGAGCATAATTTATTAGTGTAAAGAATGATTTATTAACTAACTATAAAACATTGTTTTCAGCTACTAATATTATGAAAAATCAATTCAACAAGTGGCTTTTTTTTCTATTGGGACTAAAATAATAAACAAAATACCTAAACCAGATTTGAGAAGCAGTTGAAATGTTCGTCATAGAAGCGTAGTTAAAGATTTCACTCCTTTTGATTTTAACGACATATTTAATAATGGCTTACAACATGAGCAATTTCTTTTGTGAAGTCAATGGATATGTGAATAAACAACATCAAATTAAAATGTCATGTACTTGTAAGTATGAATAATTATAAATGCTACACATTTTTCATCTTTATTTTACTTTTCTTGATATTTTGTCTCATGTTTTTAAACTTTTTATTGAGCAAGATTTCCAAAGACCATCCTTCCATTCCTTTCAAGAATTTATATCGCAGCTCTTTTGCTGTTTGTTGTTTACGACTATCCAAAGTAACAAGGACTCTATGATACTTAGATGTGCAATTGGTGAGTGATGTCAGAGTTTCGTCTGTGTTGTATATTACTTTCATCCCACATTTCTTTTCAAAAATTAAAAATAATGCCACACCATGTCAAGTTCATTTTGATTTGCAAGCCTATATTTGGGGATGATAACATGACAAATAAGTCTCTTCTTGCCTAGATTTAAATTAGGAAGTCGCAGTGTCATCTTCCATTTTGACTTAAATTTATATATGGAACATATCCCTGCACTGAATTACTAGTTACTTGACAAATGAAAACTCATCTTCTTCCTTTCCATTTTTAATCACTCTCATACTTCCATGTCTCATATCATTGAGCTTGGCTTCTTTAGCTTCCTTTTTTTTTTTTAACTTTATAATTAAATAAATGTGTATAGTAAGCATTCATGTTACATAACTTTCAACTTAACATAAAATAATTCGATTTTTGTACATGTGGAACTTTTAATTTGAGAAAATTACATATTTCCCTTGCTATCTGAAAGCAGAGTGTTCCTATGAAACCTTTCATAAGTTGAAATGGCATAAAGTGAAGAAGCAATTACCATTAATTTATATGGGAAAAGTTTTTGAGCATTCCCAGACCCAAAAAATAACCTACCAAATCACACAAAATAACACATAAAATCTAAAATAACACTAACATATAGTAAAAGTAGGAATGATATGATAAATCCACAGCCTATGGAAAGTAGATACAATGTGCGTGCAGCGTAATTTCATTTACCAGAATCCGGAAGACAGCGAGCACGCCAGAAGGCTGAGAGGCGGTGGTGGTGGTGATGGGTTGTTTGGCTGGGTCATTGGAGGTTGAGGTGGTGGGAGGTACAGGAGACTGGAATGTAGCAGAGAGAGGAAGAGGGTCATCTATGAACATCTCCTCGTCATCTGAATCCATCAGGGCAGGCAGATCACTAATGTCTACACCTGCCATATCTGCCTGCCTCGATGTCACCGAAGGTCGAGGTTTGTCATGTGTTGTTGCTTGAAATTCCACAGTATGTTGACTGCTCAGCCTCTGAAACGCTATGCTCAGGGCAAAGCCAACTCGGAACGCTATTTTCACTTTTCCTCTTTTTCATAAAAGTGAAAATTCTCTTCAAATTTCTTTTGGTTAGCAAAAACAGGTACTAATGTTGGTCTTTCATAAAAGCATAAAGCAATTTTTTGGATAGTGGGGGAAACCTGTACTAGCCTTTATAAAAGCAAATAAAAATTCTGTTACATACTTCATATTATTTTAATTTTAATATTATTTTTCAAATAATTATTTGGGTCATGATAATCATGATGGACTTACTGTCTTAATTATTAAGTTTGTGCATTATTAAGAGTTTGTACCATTATTTTGTATACATCAAGGACAAGCTCTTCAAATCAACTTCTCTACTTAAAGCGGCAAATGTTTACCATCTCAAGAAGAAATAATGGCTTTCTATTAACTTATAAAATGATGACAGTAATGACTTCATAATAAATTTTATAGTTTTTTTTATCTGTGAAGCTATTGATTTCTGTGAGTATGCTGTCACCTGTGCTTTAGAACTTCTGATTTATGTAACTTTACTGGAAAAGGTCCAGGGGTTTTACATAAAAGAAAATAATGTAAGCTTCGAAAAATAATTTATTTTAATTCTGAAACATATTTGCTTAATAAAGAGGCTATAGGAGCACATAGGGACTAATGGCTCGCCTACTAAAAATATTAATATTTTATTTTATCATTAGTTTTTCAAATCAGAAGATTACCCATTAAATGACCTATACCTGTTTCATAGTAAACTTTGTTATTATAAATAGTGTACCTTTATTTTCCACAAGATGATATCCAAATTAAGAGAAAAAATATTGCTAATTTCAATTTTTATAATAGAATAACTTAATTGTGAACTGTGTGACCTTGTTCAATGAAATAATATCTTAAAGGGAAAAGCTCAAATTAAATTAAAGAAACATTTATTAAAAACCTATTAGTTACTGGCCTTAGGTGATGCCTAAATGAATAATACAGTCTCTCGCTACAAGTTATTTAAAATATAATGGAGAGAAGAACATGTAAAAACAAATGGTTATTAAAAGATGTATCAAGTATTAAACCAAATTATAACTGACATTCTTTAGGGACACAGTGAGTTATTTATTATAGCACGATGATAACATTTTTCATAAAGGAATTGGCATTTGTTCTGGATGTTGAAAGAGACAAATGATTTTTAGAAGCCTTGTGAGTGCATAATAACAGGGAGAGAAGATGGATTAAGGGTGAATACAAACAGAATGCCTACAGTTTGTCCTTAGCCAAAAGAGAAGTTGCCAAAAGATGCATGGCAAGGTAGAACTTTTAAAACTAAGGGTATGAGCAAGAATTTATTCTCAAAATCTTTTAAAGCTTATGTCAGACATAACACAAAAACATGGTTCAAATTTTGGAGGAAAGCCAAAGCAAACTGTGCCTAATATTACTGCAGGGACAACAAAGTAGTTATTCTAGAAAATCTGGAGCAAGATGATTAAAAAACACTGCAGTGTTTGTGGAAGAATGTCTAAATGGCTGTGAACACAGGAGAGAAGAGCCTATGAGCCGTATTTCATCAATAATCAATAAAGAATTCTTCCACAGTTCTCTCCTAAGGCCTTTGCAAATACTTATTAAAGCTGCTTACACATTTATATTTTTTTAATATTTAAAGACAGAAATAAAGACATTAATGTATGAAGTTTATTAAAAATAAAGCTATTTTAAATTTTTGATAGATTATCTTGAAAGAGTTTAAATTTGAGAAAATCGAGGGCTCCCTTCTAAATGAGGAGAATGTATTGTAGTTTGAGTCTATCCCATGAAAATTTGGCCTAAAATAATGATTAAATCAATAAAAACATTGAATACAGAATAGCAGAAGTTTTTGTTGTCAGAGAGACTCAAATAATGATCTTAGTTCTACTATTTACTAGATGTGCGACAATTGAAAAATCAGTACAACTCTTTAATCCTCAGGTCTTCTCTCCCTCCTCTCCTTCCTCCTTCTCCTCATCTTTTTTCTGACAATTATGATCATGTATAATTATATATATATATCTCAAAGGATTAAGTAAGAATTGAAGGATAATTTATTTAGAATGCATAACAGTCTAAATAGTACTGAATAAATTAGTAGATGTTTTCACAGTATAATAAATATTCATGAGTACAGCAATTATTTATATAAATGGAGTAGTAGTTTTGTGGTTATAATAATTTTTATAACTATAATGTTCAGTTGTTGTAGAAATAGACTATAAGTTGTTAGTAGTTTTGTGATGTGATTAGTTGAAATAGTATGTCTAGCTTCGGGACTAGTAGTGGTGTATTTGTTGAAGTACTTGTTAGGAAAGATCACTGGGAACAGAAATAATTGACATACCTTGCCCAATTTACCTTTAAACCAATGAATGTGCATAGTCAAAGATATTTTGACTAAAACAAACATCTCAATGGCAAAACATAGACTGTGAAATCAGAAAATGTGACTTGAAGTCCTTGCTCCACTGTTGACGTGTCTTATAATCTTAGGCAATTTACTTAGTGTCTCTCAGCCTCTATTTCATCTCAGAACATGAACATAATGGGTGAGGGGAAGGGTGTGGAAAAACCAACAAAAATTTCTACAGTGATGATTTTTTTCTAAAAGGTAATAAAAGGTAACATATTTTGCAACATTGAAACAGAGGTCATAAATTTGCTCTCAGCAGGTATGAGCATCCTGTCAATTATGTGTTTTGTAGCGGTAGGATGCTGGCACGCTTAGTGTTTGATGATTAAGTAAACAGTTGCCAATCTTAAATTTCAGATATCTCTCATAAGAATCCAGATTTACAGCTTATCTTGAAAAATTGGGATATCTGACAACACTAGTCCAACATTCTGCAAAGGAAACAATTGGTAGGGGCTGAGGAACTGTTTTCCCTCTTAAGCAAGGCAAGGTCTCTACTCCATCACACTCCGCATACCTCTTTGTGGTTTCCCTGACATGGTGATAAATTCAGATGCCATTTATCATTGCACTTGATATATTTTGTCCTAATGGAATTTAGAGAAAAGTAAAATATTTTGGTACCTAATCTCTGCCAAAAGTTTGAAGCCAACGTGTAGACCAAGAGGGCTATAGTGTTTTGTAAAAAGGGGTATAATATTTCCTTGGTAGAATACTCAGACAAGTTTAGTTTGTATTAAAAAATGCATCTGTGTTAAAATAGCAAAAGCTAGACATAATTATTAACCAATCTTCATAGCTTCATCCAATACCTTACTTACCTGGCTTCTTCAGTCATTTGAGTTACAAATTCTGTTCTCAGAAAGTACAAATATTAACTGAAAAGTCATTGAATTATGGGTGAAAAGATGGGATGATAAATTTGGTTAGTATGCGAAGGAATAGTAGAGAAAGAAATGTTGGTATTTTCAGAAATTATGATTAAATTTTGAATGTCATTCCCACAGTAGTTCATAACACTTCAGCCCCTCTAAATATTATGAGATTTTTTTTAATTTGCAACCATCCTTTTTATATTAAATGGAAAAATATCTTCATATTCTATAAAGTAAAACATTCTACGTTACTGTATGATTTTTGATAGTAGCCTTGGCTAATCAGGTATCTTTTACATATAAATTTTTATATATCCAGATATCTTTTACATATCGAAACTACCACGTCAAAATTGTCTTTGTGGTTTAAATCAAAGCAACCAATTATGAAAACCAAATGGTGTTATTTCTTCTTGGCACACTTTGGAAAAAACTATTCATGTATTTCTTATATTGTGATTCTTCTCTGGGCAGCTAGATAAAATTACAGTTATTTTTTATACAAATTGCATAGTAGGCTATTCCAACTATAAATTGTTATGCCTTTCCTATTTCAACCCTTTACATCACTCTGTGATTCATATAATTAAAACATATTCCTTGGTTACTTTATATATTTTCAACTACTCCTTCAACAACCAGGATATTTTAGATAATTATTGATTAAATGATCACATTGCAATAGTTAATAATTTGTACTCTATATAAAAGAATATTTTTGTTGCTGTTGTTGAGGAAGATTAGACCTGAGCTAACATCTGTTGCCAATCTTCCTCTTTTTGCCTGAGGAAGGTTGTTGCTGAGATAACATCTGTGCCAGTCTTCCTCTATTTTGTATGTAGGATGCCATCACAACATGGCTTGAGGAGTGGTGTGTAGGTCCATGCCCAGGATCCGAATCCATGAACCCCGGGCCACTGAAGGGAAACATGCAAACTTAACCACCATGCCACTGGGCCAGCCCCACGAATATATTTTTCAATAGACGAACAAACAACAAAGTACAACATAGTACATTGATACATATAATGCAAGAATCATAACAAAAGTTAGTATAATGCTCAGCATTCATTAAAATTGTATAATATGTTGCATCATCATGACATCAAGAAAATAAATTGACATCATTATTTAAAACATAATGCATTCTTAAACATTTATTAAAAATAATTTTCTATATGGAGACTCAAAAGCTGTAATTCATATAGATCAAAGTATAATTATTAAATAAACTTATTTACTTCTCAATGCTTGTAATGATGTAATCTAGACATAGCAACAATCTCCAATTAAAATATTTTTACAATATAATTATGATTAAAAAGTGCTTACTATATAATAATTTCTTTTTTTAAGCCATAGATTTTATCTTTTAGAATTGGGACATCTGCATAAACAATTCCTAAAGTCATCTTTTCAAGATCATTTCTATTAAGATTTCTGATATGTGAAAAGATGGAAACTGCATTACAACCATAGAAGAGTCAATTGATAAAACCACTAACATAGTCAACACTACTGGTTTTCATTCACAGACAATATCTTTTTTAAAATCTCATGTGAATTTGTGATCAAGAAAAGTTTTAATTTAAAAAAAAAAGTAAAAGGACTTCCATAAAATATATTTTATTCTATTTTAGAAGAAATTTCTTAAACTTGGTTGTCATATGTTTCTCATTTTATTTTATTAATATACAAGTTAATCTGTTTGGTTGGGTTTTCTTTCAACTATAATTGAGACTCATTTTTGGTTCCATCTCCCACCCATTTACTAATGAAAAGGTTATATATTGGAGAGTCTGTTGCTAGTATGTCCAGTTCTTTTATTCTTTAGATATTGATACTCTGACAATTCTTATCTTCTTAATAACTTAAAGAACAGGAAATCAAGTAAATTGCAAAATATAATGCAGTAACTGTAGTGATGTGTGTATGAATTTACTATATGTCATGTGTGAGATAGAAAGAGAGAGAAGATTATATTCATCTTTGTACCAAAAATCCTAATAAACAATAATTTTAAAATTCATTTAATTCTATAATTTAAAAAGATGAGTTCTGGGCAGTATGCAGTCCAGTGGTGGTACGGTAGTTACACTAAGTATTCAGAGAATCTGACTCCTTTTATCAGTGCCTCTATCCCTAGCATGTCACACTGATTGTCATATTCCAATATGATGACTCAACTTCAGCGATCACCCATCACATCTACATTCCTTTCAGTAGGAGTGAAGAGTGAAAAAAAGGCTACGACTTCTCTCTTTAAGGACTTCTCTGAAGTTAGTAAAAAGAAAGAACAGGGAACAATTAACTGTCTCTGCCACATGTACTTTCATTAATCGCTATGTTTATAATCTCTTTATTGAATACATATTTTCTAAACTTTAAATATAATTGAGTGTATATATTTGATCATTTTCTAAGAGAAGCTTTAATACTAAAATTAGACTTAAAATTTTTACTCCAATATCATGAGGTTGATCATGTATCATTTTTAATCTATAAAATTGTCACCAAACTGCTTTATTATGACAGATTCTAGAGTCAACAATATTTTTTTAAAGATGTTTTGGGAACTTATAAAGAAATAAAGAAATAAATATATATAGTATAAGGAAATAAATTGTCAAGAGCTGAGTTAAGCTAGAGAGGGCTGAGCTACCAGGTGTTGAATAGTTGATTAAAACAAGTCAAAATGAAAGTAACAGTCAAGTTTTAAATTTCTTACGGCAATAGTATAAGCAAGAGGGAAAACCGCCAGCTCCACCAATGTTCGAGAAGGGTGCCAAATGAGGGTCAACTTTATCACTGTAGATGTGGGAGATGGGATGGGGAGATTGTCTCGCTGCCAAGGGAGCCCCAGACAAAAGGCTCCTCGCATTTTGTGTACCTGGGGATCAATGGGACAGAGAAAAGGTAAAGGCTAGGAATAGAAATGTACTAAGTACTGAGTCAGAGGGAGCAAAGTGTCTTCAAAGTTCTTCCCCTCCCCCTGATAAGGAAGTCTTGGCAGAGGCACCTGAGCGAGGCCTCCACCAAGGGCCCCAAATAAAGAAGCCTCCAGATGGAGTTATCTGAGCTAAGAATGTAGATATACATAAGAGTAAGGCTAGTCAGAGGAATCTGGGTTCTTGACTGGCAGCTGTGTACAAAGACTACAGTGCATTCGCTGTGCACCAAGTCCAGTGAGGTAAGGGTAGTTTTCCTAATGCTCGAAACTCGTGTTCTCCATATGTTTTTATTTCTGTTTTATTCTGCTCCAGCTGCGATAACAAAGTACCACAGACCTGGTGGCTTAAACAACAGAAATTAATTCTCACAATTCTGGAGACTGAGAAGTGCAAGATCAAGGTGCCAACAAGGTAGGTTTCTTTCTGGTGAGTCTTCTCTTGGTTTCTTGGCAACCACCACCTGCTGTGTGTTCACCTGACCGTTTTGTGCACACTGAGAGGCAGAGAGAGTTCTCTGGTGTCTCTTCTTAGAATGACTTCTTCCCCTACCCTCTCTCTGAATTTTTTTGCATGCACATGAAAACTGTTTTATAATCAGGTACAATTTTTTGAAAGTATTGTTAGGTTAAGGAAAGATACATATTTTTATATAATTATTAAACATCAGAGTGTTTAACTCTAAGTTAGACTACTTATTAAAGTTATGAACGTGGTAGAATTTTATAAGAACATCTGCAGTGACTAGAGTTATTTTGTGCTAGTGTTCATATCCTATAATTCACTGTACTTCATTCTGAGGTACTGTATTATTGGTGACACATCAGGGTTTTTAGTGTTATATTCATAACACTTGTTTCTTTGTCCCTTCTAACAGAAAATTTAGACTACCATGAATGTTTAAATAGCCAAATGCACATATCTGGGTTGCTCTGATTTTAATCCTATATAAAGATATAGCTGGTTGAATTATGAAATGTATGTAAGCCTTTGTTTCTCATCTGATTAAATGAAGAAAAAAATATGGTTTCAGATAGAATCCTAGCACAATCAACTATGTCATGTAGGGGTGTTAGAAAAAAATCTTACATTTCTCATTCAGTTCTATAATTCAATGTAACTGGATTCTGTTTAATTTATTTCATATTATATTCTTTGTATGCAATATTAGTTCCCACTTAAGATTTTTATATAAAATAATATTTCTTCTATACTCAGGAGGCTATATTCCCAGCTTTATTTTGTACTAACATTGTTATACATTCCGTTTCAGTTCTAATATGGCTCCCACAGATAATTGATGAATGTATAGAATATTATACCAAAAAATTATTGTATTTTATTTTATTGTGCAATTTTATTGGTGTTTCACTACTATATGCTATTTAATCAAAGTATCCATCATGAATCAAATGTACAAATTTATAATTATGCAAGTATTGATACATATGACTATTTTGAAAGCAGAAGTTAAATTGAGATTATGCAGAATTGCTCATGCTGAAATTCATTTTCAGTTATTTTTAATTCCACAGATATATTATTACTATTTAATTTAGCTTTCTAATAGCTACCACTTAAAACTGGCTTATACAAATCTACTTATCTATTTTTTAGTTACTGAAATAACAACAAAATTAAGCTTATTAATGGATAAAAACTAGCCAAATTGTGAGCTCAAACAAAGGATTCCAAGTAATTAGAATTCAGTCTTCCATTTGTCTAGGAAGCCATTTATATCCTCCAGAATAAGAATGTTGGAAAGAAAAAAAACAGCAAATCAATGAAGTCACAATGATGTTAAAATTTTTACTCAGGAATGAAATTACACCTATTACTGAGTTCAAGGATGATAAATTGAAACAATATGAACTAAAAACAAAAAGAGAACTAATACTCTGAATCACATTCTATATAGTGTTCACTTAATATAACTCTATATATTAAATTAGCATGTACATTTCCTAGTGGACATCTTCTCAGTTGTCAGATTGTCCCCAGTTCCCTTTCCTGAGAATTTCCTATCCTCACAGCCATGGATGAAATGGTGATTCGAGTAAGCTCATTAGCACCACATGCTCTTTGAGTTTATTTTGTTTGCTTTTGACATGCTCTGGACTTAATAACCAGTGACTTCATGTATTCTTCAAAGGCACAACCCAAGAGGCTTCATGAAAAGGGGGGATTTTGTATTCCGCAAACAAACAAAAGAAAAAAACAGAAGGAGAGTAACTTGGAATTAGTACTAACTAGTGTGAAAGAATGAGGGTTCCTAGGTGATATTTACATATTTAACAGGTAGAAAATTAGCTATAATTTTAGTAAAATTTCTTTTCCAAGTATTAATGATCCCATGAATGGAAGTTCTGGAAAGTGCTTTGGAATAAGGGAAGTTTCCATGGCCATAGGCTCAGAATGATTAATTCTCACTGAGTGAACTGAAACATATATATTAAACTATGTCTTCACACCATTTTTCCCCTCATGTACTTGGCTCTAAACAAGCCATTTTTAACCAAAAGAAGTTCAATACAAATCCATAGTAATGAGAAACTTCATTTTTACTGTTCTTGAAGATATCATTTGAAATTCTTGTCATGCAGTCTTCCTTTCAGGAATTCATATAGTTATTGGATAGGAAACGCCAAGGAAAAATTCACACTAAAGGGCTGGACCCATGGCTTAGCGGTTAAGTGCAAGCACTCCGCTACTGATGGCCCGGGTTCAGATCCCAGGTGCGCACCAACACACCGCTTCTCCAGCCGTGTTGAGGCGATGTCCCACATACAGCAACTAGAAGGATATGCAACTATGACATACAACTATCTACTGGGGCTTTGGGGAAAAAAAGGAGGAGGATTGGCAATAGATGTTAGCTCAGGGCTGGTCTTCCTCAGCAAAAAGAGGATAGGCATGGATGTTAGCTCAGAGCTGATTTCCTCACCAAAAAAAAAAAAAACAACAATTCACACTAAAGATTTTATTTTTGTACTGCTTGCAGAGATCTGAGCATTGTAGGAGCAAATGGAATTTTGTATAATTAAATAATCAATGTAACACTAGCCCACAAATAGAGGAGCAGGCTGATACACGTTAAAAGTTGCTCATGTTTTCTGGCTACAGCTGAGATTCATTTTCTCACTCTACTCTTTTTTTTTTTTTTTTGTGAGGAAGATCAGCCCTGAGCTAACATCCATGCCAATCCTCCTCTTTTTTTTTGCTGAGGAAGACCAGCCCTGCACTAACATCTATTGCCAATCCTCTTCTTTGTCTCCCTTTTTCTCCCCAAAGCCCCAGTAGATAGTTGTATGTCATAGTTGCACATCCTTCTAGTTGCTGTATGTGGGATGCCACCTCAGCATGGCTGGACAAGCTGTGCGTTGGTGCGCGACCGGGATCCGAACCCGGGCCCCCAGTAGCGGAGCACGCGCACTTAACCGCTAAGCCATGGTGCCGGCCCCTCTCACTCTACTCTTGGCCAGTGGATTCTCTTCAGAGCTTCATATTCTGAGCCAGAAACAGTTTCCTCTATAGAATGCGCAAATTATAGTCCCTTTGGTGTTATTTAAGATTCCTCATCCTTTATCCAAAAATGTGAAGTTTTGTCCTGTGGTGTTTTATTACAATTTACACATGATTTACTTTTTATGGAGTACATAATGGTGGATACAATATAATCTGGTAAGTGTGATCCATTGCCTCAAACCAGGATCCAAGTACCATTCAAGTTCTTAATAATGTGCTAGAGGCTGTGTGAAGCCAGAGGATGAACGTTGCTTACATTCCTGGGGTGTTAATTTCATCACTGTAAGTAATGTCAATATTACCTTTGTATTAAAATTCAAGCATATGAGTGAACTTTTTTTTTTAGTTTAAACAAATTGAATAAAAATTAGAAAAAAAATTCAAGTATTTAATTCAATAGAAACAATAAAATGAGAGCTTTTATTAAGGTAAAAGATGAGAATTTACAGAACATTTTAGACTTTTTAACCCACACCTTTAGCACCACAGTAAGTCATTAACTAACGTTAAATTTTGGCTAAAATGAATTTATCATTTTTGCAGAGTCATCCAGGAGAACTACAATATAATATCATAAAGGATTGTCAGGATTTGATAAAATAGAAGCTGTTCTATACAGTTTAGAGGAGAAACAGCAAACAAGAGCACATATGCTAAATCTGGCCTATTATGTACTCTGTTTAGCCAAAACATTATTTTTAAAATTAAAACACATGGACACATTTGTTACATCTAATTTTTTTTTAAATCTCAGGAAAACAAAAACAAAGTGGATTTATAGATTCTTTCAAAAACTTGAGAACTCAGACAAGGCTGCTACCACAGTCTCCTAAGACAACAATCAGAGTGAGCTCCCTATTGATGAAGCATGAACTCTATTTGCGACAAGCTCCAGCCCTCACTATAGTCTACCTCCACTGGCTTCATTCATTTGGAGTGCTAACATGTAATTTTGTGTCCTTTGGCTTACAGATAGAATAGGCTTGACAGAGAAATGCCAAAACATAGAATGAGACTTCACTGTTTTTTTTGAAGGAGCCATACCACAACCATACACACAACCATACATACACCACACGTACAACAATACCGCACGCTACCCATATAACGATACCACAACCATACCACACACTGTACCACAAGCATATGCACAACCATACCACAACCATACTGTTATCAAACCTGGTTCATTTTGCCTGTCGCACTGAAAGCCCATCACCAAGATGACGAGTTTGCAGCAGACAAAAGGTTTATCCACAAGGCAGCCCAGCAAGGAGACGGGAGAACAAATCTCAAATCCACCTCCTTGAAAACGGGGATTAGAGATATTTATGGGGTAGAAGAGCAGGGTGGTCTGAAATGTGGGAATGGATGATTTTAGGTAAAGAAGGGTGAGGTATTTGCCGATCTATGCAAGTGTAGTCAAGCTTCATGGTTCTTCAAAGGATGCGTGTTCACAAAATGGTAGCATTGGCATGATCTGAAGGCGGAATTTTTAACTCCCTGACATCAGGAAGTCGCCTGTCAGACACCTGTGCAGGCCCAGTGTGGGTTGGTGATCTCGACCTGCCTGAACTGGACAGGGGTAGATTCTTATTTCCTGAAAAACAACTCAAGCATCCATTACCGTGGTGACCCAGGCACCAGGGATATTATCTAAGGGAGCTAGTGCGAGTCATGTAATACGTTGCCTAAGCAGCACAGCTAACAATGGGCAGGCGAACAGCTAAGGGCTACAATTAATAACAACCGCCTAAAAAACTTTAGTACCTAGCTACCTAATCATTAATGGTTAACTGTCCACCAGTTTCAACACCACACACCATATGTACAACTATAGCAAAACCATACACACAACCATACACATACCATACATACAACAATAGTATGTAGTACAACAATACTACATACTATACATACAACCACACCACAACAATATCACACACCATACAAATGCAAGCACAGCTACTGTAGCAGATTATATCAAAATTGCCATTTGGCTATAGTAAAATTATGAAGGGAACTCGCTCACAAACTCCATGTCTGGAAGACAAGCCCCACTTGCAACAGAATCTAAGCCATCTGCGAACAGCTACCCAATCCGTGTACAAAAGGATAGAGAAGGGGGTGCAAAGATTTTATTGTAGCCATATATCAAACGAGGAGGCAAAGAGGCTAACAAATATTAATGACTTTCTGGGATCATTGAAAAATGAGGCATGATTAAATGAGAGCATTTGAAATGCCTGTCCAAAAGGTCTAGATTTAATAAAATCTTTATTTGCAAAATCAGATAAGTCAAATCAAATAAAAATGATATCATTATACTATATATATATATACTTACTATGCTCTGACTCCAGAAAAATGTGAGACAAATTTCAGTAGGATAAGCTTTTAGTTTATTCCTGGGAAGATTAGGTTGGATCAATGAGGCTGTAAGAATGACATTTATTAGTAACAGGGAAACCGCTTTTTTATGTTCCATAAAACAGTTTTATTAGTTCTCAAAACCTTGTTGTAGGCAAATGAAATTTGAAACAACCCTGTGCCAGTGTAACTTTTGCTCCTTTGCAGCTAGTCACAACAGTTCCTTGACTTCATTAAAGAAAGCAAGAATTAGAGAGAAAAATCTCCAAATGATTTAAAAAGCATTGTTTCAATGCACACTGTCTTGCTTTTATCATCTTTCTGCATACTTCTTTGTTTATTAGGTTTCTGTGGTAGGAAGATATCACTGAATGCTAATGTGTCACTGTTTGCCTATTAAAGTGGCTCTCTCATGTCTCAAACAACCCAGTAGTTCATTAATCAGAGTATTCGGGGAATTTATTTTACGGTTAGGACCCTCAGGTATAAGCGTGAAAGTATATATAAATAGACAGGTCAGCACTACGATTCCGTGTGTCTTTCTACATTTCTGATTGTTTCTGCTCTTGGTTCCTTTTCACTGTAAAATTAACGTGTTTCTCCCAAACAGAACATAGTTCCAATAATACAATTTCCTTGTTTGGTGAGATATTTCTAGAACAAGAAGTGAGAATATTGATGGTTGTCTCAGAAATAGTGCAATTGAAAGAGGAGTGATCTGGGAGATATAACAGGTTTAGACTTAATCATTTTTAGATCCGTTATTCAAACCTCAGTTCCTGTTGGTACATTTGATCTGAACCTCTTATTAAATACATAATTTTTTTAAAAATTCTGTGTTTTTTCAAGGAGAGGTGCTGAGCACAACTATGCAAGTCATTTAAGGAGAAAAATATAGAATATACAGTCCCAAACTAAATAGAAACATTCTCCTTGTTTTGCTTTCAACCTGTCTCCGTCATACAAAATAGGCTCAGATAATCAGATAATCCAACATATCGTCTCTCAGAAAATCTTGCACTCCGGGATTGGCCCTACCTAATAATTATAAAGGAAGAGTACATTTCCCAAGCATCGTTTCATCACCATACAATGCTTTCCCACAAAGAAAAAAAGAAACGTGCTGAAACCATAAAAAACTTTTACTGACCTATATGGCTACATCTCCATTTAAAGCTTTTGGCATATTTAAGAAAGAATGGCAAGTAATGATTTGAGACTATAATTAAATTTACATATTGTATAAATGTTCAACATTAAAATTTTTGTTTCATAGGATATGAAAAATATGAATCATTCACAGATTTAAGAATACAAGGTGTGTACATAATTGTCTCTGTGGTACTATTTTCATTATTATTTAAAAACAGATATATGTCTACAAGGAAGAGAAATCCATAATTAAGTGAATGTAAAGTTACATATAAAAAGTTATTAAACTGTTAAATGGTGTTTTTTTGTTTTGACTTTTTTTGTGTCTGACAAATATCATCTGAGACTATGTTGTAGATAAAAAAATCCACAGAATATATACCCATAGCAATGAAAAAGTTTCTCTTGAAGCCCCATGGACTGAAAGCATTTATTCCAAATTACTATTTTTACTAGGTATTTCTTGAAATTCATTTTAACTATATCTTATACTATGTATACTATTTATTTCTTAAACTATTTTTTCAGCTTATTAGAAGTTCCAATGAATGTCTGAAGTTTTTTCCTTAAGGACTAGTTTAATTAATTCTCATCACACTGTATACTATTTCCATCCATTAAATAAGACATTGGGACAGCCCTTAAGAAAAATCTAAGGATCATTTATCTTCTCTGTTTATTTTACTTTTTAAAATAGTCTACTGTTAGAGACTACGTAAAGTATTGATACTAGAAATACTTTAATGTTTTAGCATTGTTTGAAGGAATTTGACCACATATGTAAGAATTTTATATGTTCAGATTAGCTCATTTCATTATCTTAAATATAACTTCTTTGTGTACTTTTCTGGAAATTCTAATTACTATTTTGGGGTTGAGAGATATGACATTTGAAAAAACAAAATCAAAGGAAAAACTGGAAAGGAATGCCAGCATCTGATGTTCAGGCACATTGTATTGTATTCTTTCTGGGGGTAATTTAGTTTTTTATTGGTCTTCAATGATTGGCAAAATTTTTAAAAAATTGTATTCCTTTTCTCCCTCCACCACAACTGTATCAAGACAATTAAGCAATGGCTAACTACAGGCAATATCATTGGATGTAAGTGCTTATCACTATAAATTTATTTTCCTGCAAAGAGTATCATTGGCTCTCAGAGTGTAGATCATTTAACATTCCATTCAAATACCTTATTGAATAAAGTCACTTTAAAAGAGTCCATCCTCTTTGAGCAGTCACAAGTTATTTTTGTTATTGAGATATAATTCAGATACCATAATATTGACCCTTTTAGAGTGTACTATTCAGTGGGGGTTTTTGGGTTGTCGCAAAGTTTTGCAATCATCACTACTATCTAACTGCAGAATATTTTCAAAATCCCATACCCACAAGCAGTTACACCTCATTCCTCCCTCCCACATTCTCCTGGAAACTACTAATCAACTTTCTATCTGTATAGAGTTGCCTGCTCTGGACATTTAATATGAATGAAATCATGCAATATGTAGCCTTGGGTATCTGATTTCTTTCACTTAACCATACTTTTTGCAAGGTTCATCCGTTTTATAGCATGTAGTATCTTCTTTTATATGGCTGAATAATATTCCATTTCATATATATACCACATTTTGCTTACCCATTAATCAACTGATGGGCACTTCTGTTGTTTGCACATTTTCTATTATGAATAATGCTTTCATGGGCATTTAGGTACAGATTTTTGTGTGGACAAATGTTTTCATATCTCTTGAGTGTATAACTAGGGAGTAGAATTGCTGGGTCATGATAACTCTAACTTTTTGTGGAACTATAAAACTGTTTTCCAAAGCAGATGAAAGATATTACAGTTCCACCATTAGTGTATAAGCATTCCAATTTTCCACATACTTGCTATTTTCCTTTTTATTATAGCCACCTTGATAGGTTTGAAGTGGTGTCTCATAGTTTTGACTTGCATTTTTCTAATGACTAACAACATTGAGCATTTCTTCATATACTTACTGGCCATTTGTGTCTATCTTTATCTCCATACAACACAGTCTTGATTAATGTATCTTTGTAGCAAGTTCTGAAATCAAAAGAATGTAAGAGTATTCCAACATTTTTCTTCTTTAAATATTTTTTTTTTGTTACTCTGACTACCTTGCATTTCCATATGAATTTTATGTCAATTTCTGCAAAAACGTTATCTAGTATTTTTTTTAATTTTTATTTATTTTTTTGTGAGGAAGATCGGCCCTGAGCTAACATCTGCCAATCTTCCTCCTTTTGCTGAGGAAGACTGACCCTGAGCTAACATCCATGGCCATCTTCCTCCACTTTATATGGGATGCTGCCACAGCATGACTTGACAAGTGGTGCGTCGGATGCACGCCCCGGATCTGAACTGGCCAACCCCGGGCCGCTGCAGCGGAGCATGCGCACTTAACTGCTTGTGCCACTGGGCCGGCCCCGTTATCTGGTATTTTGATAGAGATTGCATTGAATGTGTAGATCAATTTGGAGAATATTGCCATCTTAACAATATTACATTTCTAATCCATTAACATGGGATGTTTTTGCATTTATTCAAGTCTTCCTTAACTTCTTTCAACAGCATTTTGTAGTTTTCAGTGTACAAGTATTGCATTTTCTGTTAAAATATTCCAAAGTATGTTACTCTTTGACGCTATTTTAAATGTTTTCTTAATTTTATTTTTGGATTTTTCATTACTAGTGTGTACAAACAGTTGAATTTTATATATTGATTTTGTGTACTACAATGTTGTTGAAGTTTTGTACTCTGATTTTTTTTTCAGTGGATTCCTTTGGATTTTCTATATACAAGATAATGACATCTGAAAATGGAGATAGTTTTACTCCTTCCTTTCCTATCTGGACACATTTTATTTCTTTTTCTTGCCCTATTGTCCTGAGTAGACTATCCAGCACAATGCTGAATAAAAGTGGTGAAGCAGATACCTTTGTCTTGTTAATGATCGTAGAAAGAGGGTTTTCAGTCTTTCACCATGAAGTATGATGTTCGCTATGGGTATTCTTACACACACTTTATCAGATCAAAGAATTACCCTTCTATTCCTAATTGTTGAGTGTTTTTGTAATGAAATGGTGCTAGATTTTATCAAATGCTTTTTTTTTTGTTATTTTTGCTGAGGAAGATTCACCCTGAGCTAACATCCATGCCAATCTTCCTCTATTTTATATGTGGGTCACTGCCACAGCATGGCTGGTGAGTGATGTAGGTCCATGCCCTGGCTCTGAACCTGCAAACCTGGGCAGCTGAAAGGGAGTATGCTAAACCCAACCACTACACCACGGGGCCAGCCCCTCAAATGCTTTTTTGATGTAACTGTTGAGATGACTATGACTTTTTTTCTCATTATCCTAATAATATGGTGTATTATTTTCATATGTTATACTAATCATACATTCCCAGGGTAAATCCTCCTTGATCATGGTGTATAAGCCATTTTATACATTCCTGGATTTGCTTTGCTAGTGTCTTGTTGAGAATTTTTGCATCTATATTCATAAGAATATTGGTTTCTTGTTTTTCTTTCTTGTGATGTCTTTCTGTTTTTGTTATCAGAGTAATACTGGCCTCTTGGAATAAGCTGGGAAATGTTCCCTCCCATTCTATATAAGTTAGAAAAGTTTTTAAAGGATTCTTCTTTAAATATTTGGCTAAATTTAGCAGTGAGGCCAGCTGGTCCTGTGTTTTTATTTATGAAAACAAATTTAACTACTAATTCAAACTCATTACTCGTTATAGGTCTATTCAGATTTTCCATTTCTTTTTGACTCCAGTTTAGTAGTTTGAGTCTTTCTAGGAATATGTTGATTTCTTCTGGGTTATCTAATTTGTTGTCATATAATTTTTCTAGTGTATCCTTATAATTCTTTATTTTTTTCAGTAAGGTCAGTAGTAATGTCTTGCCTTTCATTCCTGATTTTAGTAATTTGAGTCTTCTCTTTTTTCCACTTAGTCAGTCTAGATAGATGTTTTTAATTTTGTTAATCTTTCAAAGAACCAACTTGTGTTTTGTTTACTTATCTATTGTTCTTTTATTCTGTATTTCCTTTATTTCTGTTCTATTATTTCTGCCTGTTGCTTGATTTGGGGTTACTCTACTCTTTTAATAATTTTTTAACATAGAAGGTTAGATTATTAATTTGAGATATTTCTTCTTTTTAAATCTAGCTAATTTTTTACAGCTACTAATTTTCCTATAAATATTTCCTGGTTGCATCACATAAGTTTGCTATGTTGAATTTTCATTTTCATTAATCTCTAAATATTTTCTAATTTCTCTTGTTGTTTATTCTTTGTTATATTTACTATTTAGGAGAGTACTATTTAATTTTCACTTATTTGTGAATTTCACAAATCTCCTTGTTTTTTATTCCTAATTTAATTTCATTGTGGTTAGAGAACATACTTTGTATGATTTCATTCCTTTACATTTATTAATACTTATTTCTATTGACTAACATACAGCTCATCCTGGAGCATGTTTCGTGTGAACTTGAGAAGAATATGTATTCTTCTGCTATTGGGTGGAATGTCCTGTTAGATTCAGTTGGTTTATAATATTGTTCAGATGTTATATTTCCTTGTTAATTTTCTGTCTGTTCTATCTACCATTGAAATTGGGGTATTGAAGATTATAACTATTAGTCATAATTACAATTTTCTACTTCAATTTTTTGCAGGGATATTTTCATAAATGTTTTAATTTCTCATTCACTTTGAAGGACAATTTTGGTGGATATAGAATTCTTAGTTGATAGTTGTTTATTTTTGTCCATCCTTTGAATAGATCAGTCTACTGTCTTCTGCCTCCATGTTTTCTGAAGAGATATTATATGCAAATCTTTCTGAGAATTGCTTGTACATAATGAGTTGTTTCTCTCTTGCTACTTTCAAGATTCTCTCTTTGTCTTTTGAGAGTTTGATTATGATATGTCTAAATGTGGATTTCTTTGAGTCTATTCTATTTGGAATTCATTGAGCTACTTGGAAGTGCAATTAATATATTTCATTAAATTTGGGAATATTTGGCCACAATCTCTTCAAATATTTTTTCTAACTCTTTTTCTGTTTCCTCTCCTCTGGGACTCTCAGTTTGTATAGATTGATATACTTCTTCATTTTCCACAGGTCTTGAGGATCTTTTCGTTTTTATTCACTCTTTTTTTTTTCTTTTTTGCCGAGGAAGATTGGCCCTGAGCTAACATCTGTGCCCATCTTCCTCTACTTTATATGGGATGCCGCTACAGCATGGCGTGACAAGTGGTGCGTTGGTGGGCACCTAGGATCTGAACCTGCGAACTCCGTACCACCGAACCAGAACACATGCACTTAACCGCTTACGCTACTGGGCTGGCCCCATTTTTCTTCACTCTTATATTTCTGCTCCTAAGATTAGATAATCTCAACTGACTTGCATTCTGATATTTGCTTATTTTATCTTCTGTCTGCTCATATTTGCTGTGGAGCTCCTAATAAATTTTTCATTTCATTTATTGTACTTTTCAACTACATAATTTCAATTTGGTTCCTTTCTATAATGTCTATCTCTTTACCAATATTCTCTATTTAGTGAGATATTCTCATACTCCTTTTAGTTCTCTAGACATGGTTTCATTTGATTCTTTGATCATATTTAAAATCGGTGATTTAAAGTTTTTGTATAGTAAATCTAATGTCTGGGCTTCCTCCGGGATGTGTATTTATGACTTTGATTTTGTTTGTTTTTATATGCCATATATATGCCATATTTTCTTGCATTTTTCTTCTTGAAAACTGGACATTTTAGGTAATATAATGTGGCACCTCTAGAAATCAGATTATATACTCTGGACAGGATTTTCTATTGTTGCTCTTTGTTGTTATTTTTTGTTTGTTTAGTGACTTTGTGAACTAATTCTCTAAGTCTGTATTCTATGGCATTTATGGTCACTAAAGTCTCTTCTCAGTTAGCTTAGTGGTCAGCTAGTGATGGGACAGGAGTTTCATTAAATGCTTGGTACCAATAAGTCTCCAAGAACTGAGGGGCTCAGTGTGTTTGTTGAGGCACACCTTCAATATTCAGCCAGTCAATTTATAACTCTGCCTTAGATTTATGTCCTGATTGTACAGAGCCTCAAAGCCAGCCAGAGGTAAGAGTTTAGGGACTTTTCAGATTTTCCTAAGCATGACCACAGCCCTATGAATGTGCATGGTTTTCCAGATTCCTAGGAATATTTCAGAGTTTTGAAAGACCCTGATGAACATCTCATTGCCTGGCATTTCCTTTTAAGCTTTTTGGTTAGGGTATTGTTTGCTCAAATTGTAATCTACCATCTCAGGCAGCCGTGGTTTGAATCAATTGCCTCTAATTATTTTGAGCAAATGCCTTCAGGCAAAAAGTTATTATATTACACAAGATTTAAGTCAGTCAAATGAAGACTAACAGAAGTGAGGTCTTTCAGGAAACCAGTAAATGGGTCAAATAATAACAATAACAATGGGAATGGGGCTTTGAAGGAGCTCTAACCCATTCTGCCCCATCAGTGACAAGAAGGCTGTTGTTTTTCACCATGATTGCAGGTTGTTGCTCTTCAAGCTACTATTTAGCTGGATGTGAGGTGATGGGAATAGGACAAAGTAAAATGCCATGAACGCTGCTGTTCTTACTGAGATTCAGTTGTTTTTCTTGATAAATGCTCCCCGGATTGCTGCAAGACTTTGATTAATTTCTAGATTCTGAAAATGTTGACTCTTCCATTTTTGCCATTGTTCTTGTTCCTTTTATGGAGGAGAGGATTTTTGGAGTGCTTTATTCTGTCATTCTCACTGTCATCCCATAGTTTTATTATTTGATGAATGTGAACCACAGGGCAAAGAAATGATTATAGTATCCTTGTGTCAATTAAATGTTATTCATAAATTGATGACTCCTAGGTAATTTTTAATAGAAATTTTAGTAATATGCAGATGATGGGCAAACCACCTGTCTGACACTTCCCCATTCCTCCATCATTTTCACCACACACACACATACACACACACACGTACATACTTCTCATTTCCACTCTCAGATTAATGTATTTCAACTTGTAACACTGTAGTCAAATGTTTGCTTCCTCTAAATATGCTTGCTCCATTGGAAAGTATGTATGCTAGATAGCTTTTCTCATATTCTAGCATGTCTAAAATTTGAGCTTAGGTTAAATATATACATATGCCTCTCCCTGTGGATAGTCATTTGTGAAATCAGTTAAAGGTTAGCTTTATATTATAAGCACAATCAATTTCTAAATGACATCTGATTCATGAAAATAGACTCCTTCAGATTAAGTATTGTTTTGTGGTTACATTTCATGTTATTTTTAAGGTAAAAATAATTTTTAAAATAATTTTAATCTCTAATTTCTTTATAGGAATTAGTAGAGTGATGTCCCAAGAAAACATTTTGGGTGACATAAAGATTTCAAATCTTATTTTATTCATTTTATGCAGTTTATTCAGTATTAAATTAAAGATTAAATTACTTGATGATCTCAACAGTTACCAATGGTTTTGAAAGAAAGCAAATATTTATATCTACTTTGGTTTAGAAAGCTTAATTTATTATTTAACATTAATTTAAAAGATTATTTTATATGTGATTTTTCTTCATTTTGCCCTTTACAAATGTCTTAGGAAATTATGTGAAAAAATAAGAGAACATACTTCCAAAAGCCATGAAAACAATGATTGTCTTATCTAAGTTTTAAACTTAGATATTATTGCTCATACTGGGATGAGCAATAATAAGTATATGCAGGAAGTATAGCAAGTATATAACAGAATTACGGTATCTAGTAATTTGGAGAAAAATTTCTAAGGTAGAGTTTATATTTTAGATCAATGGTCTGCTGATGGCGACTGTCCTGGTCAATCTGATTTCCCTCAATGAGAAACTTGTAAACCTATGAATGTGCCCGAAGCAGACATCTCCAATCTGAGCTCCAACCCTCAGACTCAGAATGGAGTAAAGAGAAATGCTTTCTTTGTGTTTTTCAGTCAGATTGATTCAGTGAAATGAATGTGACTATGAATGAACCTAGCTAACACCTTTTCAATGGAAAAGAAGACTTGTAGTACTGTCTACTGAGTCTAACCTCAGTAAAAGGAATGGGTAGGAATTTTTTTACATTTTTATTACTTATCTCTTCTCTTTTTGAGTGAGATTCCAAAACCTATTTCTCCGCATATTTTGTTAAGTTGATTTAAAATAGATGTGATAGGGGCCGGCCCCATGGCTTAGCAGTTAAGTGCGCGCGCTCCGCTGCTGGCGGCCCAGGTTCGGATCCCGGGCCCGCACCGACGCACCACTTCTCTGGCCATGTTGAGGCCACATCACACATACAGCAACTAGAAGGATGTGTAGCTATGACATACAACTATCTACTGGGGCTCTGGGGGGGAATAAATAAATAAATCTTTAAAAAAAAAAGATGTGATATAATTTTATGTCATTATTCAATTTAATAAACATCACTTATTCAAAAAATAGATTTTTATCATTATTGTTAAATTTCTCTGTAGGTAGGAGCATACCATCTTCATTCTTCAGTAGTAATCTTATCCCATAATTGTGTTTACCATCTTCTTGATTTTATCTATCACATTACCCCTTACATTTATGTCTCTAAACAATATATTATTTAGCTTTGCATGTTTTTGAAATAAAATCATATTAAACTTATTCTCTTGCAACTTGTTTTTTATTGTCTCTATATTATGTTATTGAGACTTATCTAGGCTGTTGAATGCAGTGCTTATTTTTCATTTACTTTCACAGCTTTATCATTTTCAATTGTATGAATGAAATGAGATGTGTTTATATAATCTTCTATCATTTGGATTCTTTCTTGTATTTTGCTATTGGCAACAGTATGCATAGAACCGTCCCTTTACAGGCTTCATGGTGAACATATGCGGGCTTATTTAGAGCATACATCAGAGAAGGAATTGCTGGATCAGGGTATGTGCATTTTTAACTTTAATAGGTAATACCAATTGTTTTCCCTTATTTTTAAAATTCATGTCTCTGTAACAGTGCATTAGAGACACTAGCAAATATTAAAGCTGTGGAGCTGATTTAAAAAATAAAAAATAAAAAATAAAAATAAATAAAAATAAATAAAATAAAATTCATGTCTCTATCTTTCTATACGCCAGGCAAGAAATTTAGCATACACTCACATCCTTTGTTCTCTCTCTGCCACTGACATAGGTTGATATTCATGAGAAATTTTTTCTGGGTTATTATGTTTCTTTTCTCTGATATCAGCTACTTTTAATATAATAGTAAATGTTTAAAAAATATCTGATCAATTTACTTGAACTATCTCTTGAATATGTTTTTCTTCTTGTATAAATACTCTATCCAAAGCTGCTTTTCAATATTTGTCCATATATGTCAGATATTCTGGGACTTATATGCCTGAGAATTCTTTTAATATAACCTTATATTTGAATGACAGTTTAAAATTCTACTCCCCCTATATTTATAAAGCTTGCATTCATTTATTTAGTATCGTTACTGAAAAATCTTATGACATTCTGATTTTTATTTATTTTTAAAGGAAATACTCTTTTCTCCTGTGAGATTTTATAATTTTATTTTTGCCATTGATATTTTAAAATTTTACTCGGTCTATGTATGAAATGTTCCTTATCTCTCCTCTTTAGCATTTTAAGAGATATTTAACTTTAAAGGCTTACTTTCTTTTTCTAATATTCTGGGACATTTTATTATATCATCTATTAAAATGTCTCTAAATCTTAATTTTTTATTTTCTATCATTCTATAAATCTTATAATCCAGATGTTAAAACTTCTACATTGTATTTTATTTCTCTTCATTTTTCTTAAATAGGTTTCATTAATTTATCTTCTCTTGATACTTCCAGGAAAATTTTTCAATCTGATATTCCAATTTTCAAATTTGTTTCTCATTGGTGAACCTTCTCTAATTACCCTATCTACCATGTTCTTTATTTCAGCTCTTTTATTTCCCATATGTATTTTGGTTTGGTATTTATTTATTATTTTTCTGTTTTTATATCATACTATTAGTAGATGTATCTCTTTTATTGTGTTTAGTATGTGAAGTTTTATTATTATTTGTACTTCAAAAGTGCCAAAACATTTGCTTCTTACTGAATCTGTGATCAATACAGCTTGTTAATTTCTTTTGAAGTAAAGGTATTCCTCAGATAGCTTATTGATTTGTTTGTAAGCTCTTACTTCTTGCAGTAAGAATTAGATAAGGACCAAAGGATACACTGTAGTCTGTATCAACTCTCTGGCCACAAAGAAAGAACTAGGAGAAAATAACTTCTAAAGTAGAAAGCCCCAGGCATGAAGAAACAATATTTATCCTTCCTCATCGCAGAACATAGCTTCTTTGGAGGGGGATTTATTCTCAGTCTCCCAGAGGGAAACAACATCAGAAAAAGGAACTTATCAGTGTTTCTCAAATTTCCAATGAATATTGGGACTATATGGGGAGCTTTAAATAATACTGATGACTGTATCTCATTCAGAGATTCTAATTCAATTGGTCTGGTATGTAACTTTGTATGGAATTTTTAAAAAATTTCCAGGTGACTCTAATGTACATTCAAGTCTAAGAACCAATGTCCATGATTAGATTCCTCAGCCTTGTACGTAGAGAAGGCTAGAGGTGGGAAATGGACTTTCCAAAGCTAGTCAATCCACAAGTATTTTTTTCAATCTTACCTTGACCAGGCTTCTGAGTTACCCAGATTTTACCCCTATGTGTCCTAAAAACATAGAACTAAAATATCACTTGAAAGGACAGGCCCTGGATATCCTAAAACAAGGTAGGAGAGAAACAAGAACAGCATTAGAAGTTTCTTTCCTGTATCATTCTCTCACAGACATGGATAGTTTGGAGAAACTATCTGCCAATCACAACATTTCAAAGAAATCATCTATCTGATAGATTTTAGCTCAGAGTTTATTCTTATTTCCATAATTTTTGTCTTTGGTTGGGGTGATTCTGAGGCAAGAAGTCAGCAGTTTACACTAGTTTAGTGTCCTGTTAAGAAAAACCACATACTATTAGACATTTAAGAGCTAAGGACAGATTTTATACATTTTTCTATACATAGTACCTAATGGAGTTATTTGCTCATAGGCATCAATAAATAAATATCAGTTATATAAATAAATGTACTTTCTTCAACATGAAAGTTAGCACAATTGAACAAATTAAGAAATGCAATGTCCTATCTATGTTATGTGATTTGAAGTATACAAGGAAGGACGCCATATTAACCTCCTACTAATAGTCACATTTTCCAAATTATTGTAATTAAAACTCATATATTAAGTACATTTTGAGATATATAAATATCTTTAGTATATAGTCTCTCTCCATATACCCACTACACTCAGAAACCACATCATAAATAAACACCACTTAAATTATTTCTAAAGAGATTAATTTCTTTGGCATAAACATTATGTTCCACTCAATTCCTCTACTCTTATTAGAATTGATATTTAGGTACTACCCCATAATTTATTTTGTGGTGTTGAATAAGTTATGTCATCATGATGGAACTCATTTTCCTCATTTGAAATTGAAAATTGGACATGATGATCTCTATGTGACCTTTCAGTTCAAAGTGTACAATTCTTATATGATTATGTTAGATTGAAACACATGAAATTGCCAATATTCTACTCTCTTTTGACTTATTAATATGATAATTCCATAATGTTTAACTTAATATTCTTGCCTTGCTTTTTTATGCACGTGGTCTCAGCCAAAACATTGTAAATATATTGGGTACTTGAAAGTTTAAAAGAGTTTTTAACAATTGGAATCACTGAAAATGGAAAGAGCTGAAGGAAAGAATATAGAAAGTAAATCTAGCCAGATCATCAAGGGGAAATAGTTCCACTTCTAAATTTTACCTATGGCTATCTCAGAACACATAGTTACTGCCAATCATTAAGATTTGTGGAACTAATTCACTGTGATATTATCCAAGTCATCTTCCTGGCTTTAAGGTGTCCCACATCTTTGGCAAAATGGAACTGGATTGTTTACATAATTACTGAAAATAGAATGTAAGAAGCCTACTCATTTCCATTGTTTTCAACCTTGTGAACTAAGGGTTTTACTTTTTGTCAAAATAACTCTTTTATAATGTTATTCAAGTCATGTTCTGCACCCCACCTTCAATATGAAGAATAGTTGGCTAAAATTCTTCATGTATCTTCTGGAAAAAATTCTAACAGTGTTGTTATTTGAATATTTGATTTATAGAAAACTTCAAATGGACTCAGTAATTTCAGGCTCATAGACAAAATGATTCAAAATAGTTTATGCACAGAATTTTAATAGGCCTCCCAGTGGAGGTAAGCACACACCCATTATTTACTATCAAGTGGGTATGTGTTCTATTATAGTGCCTGAGAGGATTCAGGGTATTTAATTCCCCTAAATACGGTATACTTGGACTTGAAATGTAGCAAATATGCATGTAGGAAATGTGTATGTTAAAGGTAATCTTCAACTTCAGCATTTTAAAAATAATATATCCAAGTTATCCAAATTAGTGTAGTTCAAATCAGTACTTTTAATTATATGTTTGGATATGGCAACCTCCTTATTATACCTGACCTACACTTGGACTGATGTTGCTATTATACTCCGTGATGCAGATTTTAGAGCAGGCAGTCTCTAACTCCAGAAGACATTCTCTCTGAAAAAAGAGTCCTTGTGTGGAGCCTCGTGGAAATGTTTCTTCAATCACCCATGATGATCAGCTGTGTTACATTCTGTTTTTACAGCTGTTGCTTACAGAGATGGTCATCCCATCCTACCCAGAAAACTAGGTCTTTAGATTCACTTCTTCTTTTATCTATCAGTGGATTTTGAGTGGTGTCAAGAAAGCATGTCTTGTGGTGCAATAAGTTAAAAGAGTAATATATTAGGATGTGAGTGCCTTACAAAGGATGTAAATTTAAATGACCACCTACGTATTTAGAGATCTTATGTTACTTGAAATTACTTGAAAATTTCAGAGAATTGTAGACACTTCTTTCTTTTTCGTTGGGTCAATGTGGTCAAATTTATAATTTTTTAATATTATTTGTAATACTTATATAAGGGCTGCTCTATCTACATGCATATATGTGAGAGAACACAGGTGGTATATTAAATATACCCACAAATATATATCGTTAACTTTATTGGTATTATAGGATGTGTATATTGAATTATCTTACTAAAAATTCATATCATTATTTTCATTTCTTATTACAGGTTGGTGAGTAATTGATTACCAATTGGGCTTTCTAAAGAGGTATATATCGTGGATAGTTACATCTCCCTAGGAACTATACAGTAAAAACCAGATCTTACAAGTTCCACAACACTGAAGCATGATCTGTAAAAAGTTTATGCTCCTGGGTACTTTCTGGTATTAGATTCAAATAATCACTAAAGGGCCATGTTACTGCAGATAGAATTTTAAACAAAGCAATCCCTATGTCTAATGAATTTCTCTGTCTTACCCAGCCACTTTCATGAATCTGCCTCTGATGAACGTAAGAAGAATCTCTCTTTGATCATGAGAGTGAGATTCAATAGCCTCTGAAAATATGAAGTCTCAAACATCTACTGTTTCTTATCAAATGAATTTATCTCTTTAATTTATTTGCATCTGTCTCTTTGGATCTTACATATAATCAACAGCAACTTTTGGCTACACCAATGTTTTCTTAGGACAATCTTGATTGTCATCATTCAATAAGGAACAGAATTTATTATGTGACTTTGATTATCTTTCTAGATAAAAACCAAAAAAAAAAAAATCCACATCAATAAAGTTCATCCAACACATACTTTAAACATAAATGCATAGCTATATTGGCACATTCTTTATTTACGAATTTTTTTTGCTACCAAATTAGTGTATTTCTGCCCAAATCATTTATTTGTTAATTGAAGGGGAACTTTTAGAGTTTAGGAAGGAAAGAAAATATATAACAGTAACTCCTTGGGTCAGTATTTTCTGACTTGAAAAATTTTAAGAATGTCCAGATGCATGGAACTTACTTTACTTTATTTTATTTTTTTTATTGTGGTAACATTCGTTTATAACATTGTATAAACTTCAGGCACACATCATTATACTTGTATTTATGCATAGCTTACATCATGTTCACCACCCAGATACTAATTACAATCCATCACCACACATATGTGCCTAATCATTCCTCTCGCCCTACTCCCTCCCCCCTTCCCCTCTGGTCAAATACCGTACCATCTCACTCATAAGCAGAAGATAAAAACAACGAACAAACACATAGAGACAGAGATTGGATTGGTGGAACTTACTTTTAAACACGGCTTATATAAAAGTTTCTTCTAAACACTAATACTTATTTAAAGAATAATTTACATCCTATGTCATTAAGACATGAAATCATATCTCCCCAAATTGAATTAGGATTGAGCTAGGCTAGGGCAGAGTATGAGAAATTCTCTCTCATAACCTCCTTTCTCAATTTAGATTACATAAGTTAGACCAGGTCACAATATCTTTTCTTTCTTTGGACTCCTCTAAAACAGGTGGTGTAATCACACAGACCAGGAACATGAGGCTGTTATAAGTGTAACAATCAAGATTATGTTATGAGAATCAATTAAACTGGTATACTTTGAATTGGTCCTACTAAGCCATTGCTCTTGATTTTTTGTACAGTATTGAGAGTGCGTTTGGTTAACCAAATTAACCAAATGCACTCTGAAAATGAGAGGCAACTTTTGATAACATATTCACTTCATAATAATCTTATACAGGTGATGTCTATCATGCCATTTTTAAAAATCCTTCTAGGTACCAAAAGAATCATATTTGTTGCTTAGATAAAATTGCCATAGGAAATACAAACTTTCTGGAAATTACAAGAATTTATAATCCAGAATCTCAGTGGAGACTTCAAAAAATCTTATGTTTGGTCAGCTGCCTCTCTTTTATCTGTCAATAATTGTTTCATCCTGAAATTCACCCCTTGAACTTTACCCACGTCTCTCTTGTAGACCTTTCTTTCTAGTTCATCCAGGACCCTAACTGCTTCGATCCATGCCCTTCACCCTCATCTGCACACTATTTAGATCTCTCTTCAACCTCAGTTCCTTTATCCAGTTTAACCAAATATGTACATCCTCCCCTTATTGAGACCTGACTTCTCTGCCTGTATGATTGATGCTCTTCTCGTTCACCTCCTTAGGACTGTATGCTCTGGGCCCCATACAAAATTAGCAGCTTTTTAGGTCTGTTGGTAAATGGCCTGGAGTAGTAAACTCAAAGGAGAATATGTTGCCTCCAAAAATCCAAAGAGGCTCACTAGGCATTGGGCCTCTTTTTTGATTGTATTATGAAACAGATGTCACAACTTATCCTCACCTTGGAAGAGGTACTACTGGACTTGTAGAAATTTCACTGAAGTTGAAGGTCCTTGAGTTTTTGTTAGATTTATTTCCCAGCTTCAGATATATACATATCTTATCAATAATGTTAGAATAATGGTTACTATATATGTGCATTCTGTTTCTTTGGAGAACCCCGACTGATACAGATTTTGGTAGCAGGAGTGGTTCTAAAGGAACAGAATCTTAAGGATGAGCTTTCTTAATTGTTTCTGGGTTTTCTAGAGTTCTAGAATTTCTTCTCTAATCTCATTAAATTTAAAGACAGTAATAACAACTATTTCCAGTGGTAAAGATGTCACTGATAGTCAATTTCATGATGTGGCAATGGAGATATGCAAAATATCACTATTTAATATTCCTAGTCAAATACTTATAAAAGGCATTGTCCTTGGTCACTGTGTATTTGATAACTTAAATATTTTCGCTACAATGATGAGTGTAAAGAAATTGGCTGGTTACTACTAACTCCTTGAGTTCTCTCACTTGATTGTATTCAGATCACTCAGAATCATTGGTTACCTTCACGAAAGCTATAAATGCTGTCAGGGTTATACTCTGAAATTTAACTACTATGTTTCCTAAATACTGTCTGGCATCTCCATTTCTGTCGCAATTGCTCTTCCTTAACTCCAGACTGAAATTTTACTTCTTTACCTGTGAAAACCTATCATATTGTGGGATAGATAGATATAAAGATAGCCACACATATATATGTATCAATATATATATATCTCCTATCCATGTGTTACGTATATATATATATCTCATATATACCTATATATGTTGTTATTTAGCATTTTATAGTTGTTATAGGAAAAGCATCTCCATTAACTGTTTCTCTTCTAAGAACACTAAATGTCCATCTACACGTCCCTGCCTAACCTTTGACTTGTCTAATTTTTTAGCATGTTCACAAATACATAGTTTATTGTGTTTTTTGTTTATTTTTTAAGACTTTATTTTTTTAGAATAGTTTTAGGTTTATGAAAAAATTGAGAAGGAGGTATGGAGATCTCCCACATTCCTCTGTGCCCAAACATGCATCACTTACCAGAATGGTACATACTTTTTTCAGCTTTACTGAGGTATAATTGAAAAATAAAATTGTAATATATTTAAAGTGTACAAAGTGATGATTTGATATACGTATACGCTGTGAAAGGATTCCCACCATCAAGATAATAAACAATTTCATGACTTCACATATTTACTTTTTGTTTTCTGTGAGAACACTTAAGTTCTACTCTCTACAAATTCAATTATACAATACAGTATTATCAAGTATAGTCATCATGTTATACATTAGATCCTGAAATCTTATTCATCTTATAACTTAAAATTTGTACCCTTTTATCAGGCCATCCCTATTTTCTCTACCCCTCAAACCTTAGCAACCACTATTCTAATCTCTGTTTCTACGAGCTTGGATTTTTTTTTTTTTTTTAGATTCCACATATTAGTGCTACCATGCCATATTTGTTTTTCTCTGTCTGGTTTATGTCAATTAGCAAAATGCCCTTCGGATTCATCCATATTGTTGCAAATAGAAAGATTTCCTTTTTTGCGGCTGAATAATATTCTATTATATATATAGATATATACCACATATTCTTTATTCCCTCATCTTTCAATGGACGCTTAGGTTGTTTCCATACCTTGGCTATTGTGCATAATGCTGCACCAAACATGGGAGTACAGATATCTCTTCAAGGTAGTGATTTTGTTTCCTCTGGATATATACCCACAAGCGGGATTGCTGGATCATATGGCAATTCTATTTTTAATTTCTTGAGCAACCTCCATATTGTTTTCCACAGTGACTGCACCACTTTACATCACTTCCAACAATATACAAGGTTTCCCTTTTCTCCACATCTTCACCAGCATTTGTTGTATCTTGTCTTTTTGATAATAGACCTCCTAACAGGTGTGAGGTGATATCTCATTGTGCTTTTGATTTGCATTTCCCTGATGATTAGTAATGTTGAAGCAACTTTTCCTGTACAATGGCCATTTATATGTCTTCTTTTGAAAAATGTCTATTCAGATCTTTTGCCCTTTTTTATTTTTTATTTTTTGTGAGGAAGGTTAGTCCTGAGCTAACATCTGTTGTCAATCCTCCTGTTTTTGTTGAGAAAGATTGGCCCTGGGCTATCATCCATGCCCATCTTCCTCCACTTTATATATGTGATGCCTGCCATAACATGGCTTGATAAGCGGTGCATACGTAGGTCCACGCCTGGGATCCCAACCTGTGAACCCCGGGCCGCCAAAGTGGAGTGTGAGATCTTAACCACTACACCACAGGGCTGGCGCTGCCCATTTTTTAATTGGGTTATTTGTGTTTTTGCTATTGAGATGTGTGAGTTCCTTATATACTTTTGATATTAACCTCTTATTGCATAGGCGGTTTGCAAATATTTTCTCCCATTCCATATGTTGCCTCTTATTTTGTTGATGGTTTCCTTTGCTGTGCAGAAGTTTTTTAGTTTGATGTAGTCTCATTTGTTTGTTTTTGCTTTTGTTGTCTTTGCTTTTGGTGTCAAATCCAAAAATTATCATCAAGATTGATGTCAATGAGCTTACCGCCTACATTTTCTAGTTCTGCAGTTTCAAGTCTTACATTCAAGTCTTTAATCCATTTTGAGTTGATTTTTGTGTGTGGTGTAAAATAGTGGTCCAGTTTCATCCTCCAATGTAGCTGGAATATAGGCAATCTTTTGATCAGGATTGTATTTGCATCCATTGCTCAGGAAATTGTTTGGATGTAAAGGAATCTAAAGTCTCAGTCCTGAGTCGTTGCATAAATAACAGTTACCTTGAAGATAGTATTTTTTATTCCTAAATTTAATGTTAACAAGCTCAATATCTAGATTGGTAATTAATCCCTTGATTTATCCCCGTAATGTAGGTACCTTTTAATTATGTGTGCTCATGTAACCCTATTTCAATTGTGAGCACTCTTTGGAGAATTTTAGTACTGTAGCAAATGTTTCCATTTCTCTAACAATGCCAGAAGGGTGTGAAGCATTTAATAATTTTGATATGGACCCCATATTCACGGTAAAAAACAACATAATGTTTCTCTCAATTCTACTCTAGGGATGGCCTCAGGGGCAAGTTTGATTAGAGTTTTTCTAACTAGGGCAGGGAATTCTCTTACTGATTTGTGTTTTTTTCAAATTTGTAAGAAATGGTAGGCACATTCCTTTGGGCTTTCTTAACTCAATTATGAAATTTATTTCTCATTCCTCTAATATGCTTGGAAATCTTCACAGAAAATGTTGTAGCCATTTCAAAATTTTTCTGCTCATTATGGTCCCATGAAAATACCAAATTAGTATGTCTGTTAAGCAAAGACACTTTGATCTCTTCCAAAAAATGAAGAAATTAGCTCCTTTTGAAGATTTTATAGGTGCTCGTGGCCGTGAGATGAAAACTGTGTCAAATTAGAAGTAAGTCAGGCTGGCTCATGTTACTGAAGGCCCGTCCTGGTGAATAGGCCAGACATACTGGCAACAGTTCACAATTTTTTTGGTTGATCTGTGGTTGCCTGACCTCCCTAACTTAAAGTGATTGAGTCAGTAACCCCCATTTACCACAAGAAATAAACTTTATAATCTTTCTTCTATCTTCATGTGCTTCATTTAACCCAATATCTTCTTCAGGACTGCCACAAAGCTACCTAGGACTGATACCAACTGTCTTGGTAACATGACTGCCTGTTCACTGCCTCCAAACTTCCTTACTTCTTCTTTCTGCTAGGAATACTTCTTTCTCCACTTGAAAATATTGTCCCAGAATTTCTTTCTGGCATGAAACAAGACTCCAACTCACCTGCTCTTATTCTTAATCTAGGTCTTAAGAAAAGATCAATATGTACTAAATTGTATAATAATTGGCTTCTACAGACTTCGTAAGAGGTGACTAATTTTCTCTGAAAGTAACACATCAGAAAATCATTTACAGCAGGGAATTAGCCTTAGTGTAGCTCTAATATTTCTTTTAGGTCTACTGGACTCACAATAAGTTTCTGCTCATATCACTAAAAAATGGCAGAAGACACTCTCTAAATTATGTTGCTGGTTGACTGCTGCTGTTGCTGCTGAAGACTGAGGCTTTTATAGAAGATTTGTGATTTCTCCAAACTCCATGAAAGAATCAACTTCCAACTTTTGAGAATTTCATTGCTCACCCTCTCATATCACCATAGAAGCCAATGGACTAGAGACAAAATGCAGATGAAATACCTAGCTATAAGCTATTGGACTTTAATTACTATCATGCATAGATTTTTCTTCTTGAGCTACCATGCTATGTGACTCTATGTTGGCTATCTCCACAGTTGAGAATAGCACTAAGAGCTATGTTGGATGAGCCACTGGGGTGTAGTAAAAAATAAATAAATAGTTAAATCACAATTTTGACCTTGGATTTACATTTATTTTTATGTATTTTTTAAAATGTATGTTTTGTATATATTTTTCAGTGCACATTTTTATGTTAGTACCATAAGGTATATAAGTAATTTATATATAAATATGTGTGTATTGAGGTATACTCAAAAAATTTTACTGGTAGGGCTAAATAATAAGGAAAATTGTAGAAACTGTTACTCTAAATGACTGTTTTAACTCCACAATTCCAGAAACCTGGGAGCTTGTTCTGAGTCCCAGAATGTTGACTTAAAATTGATTTGAGGTGTTGAAGGAACCGTCAAACTGTTTTCCAGAGTGATTGTGTGAGTTTACCTTCTCATCAACAATGTATGAGTGGTCCAGTGTCTCCACATCCTCATTAGCATTAGGTATTGTCACTATTTTTTTTTATTTTAGGCATTCTGATTGGTGAGTAGTGACATGTAAACATGCAACTACCGTACGACCCAGCAATTGCTCTCCTGGGAATTTATTCCAGCTAAATAAAAACTTACATTCATACAAAAACTTGTACCTGAACGTTTATAGCAACTTTCTTCATAATAACCAAAACCTAGAAACACCCAGATGTTCTTAAACATGTGACTGGTTAAACAAACTCTAGTACAGCAAAATCATGGAATACTATTCAGCAATTAAATAGGAAAAAGCTTTTAAAACACACAAAAACCTGTCTGAATCTCTGGAGAGTTATGTTGAGTGAAAAACAAATCTCAAAAAGTTGCCTACCGCATGATTCCATTTGTATAATATTCTTTAAATGATAAAATTATAGAAATGGATAACAAGTTAGTGATTGCTTGAAGTTAAGGAGAAGGTGGGTGAGAAGGAAGAGGATGTGAAAAGGTGATGATTTCTCATCACTGTGAGAAATCCAGGTTGTGATGGAAATATTCTGTGTCTTGACTATATCAGTGTCAACATCCTACTTGTTATATTGTCCTATAGTTTTGCAAGATGCCACCCTTAGGGGAATTTGGATAAAGGGTACATGGGATTTTTCTATATCATCTTTTACAACTGCATGTGAATCTATAATTATCTTAAAATAAAAAGTTTGATTTAAAAATTAATATGTGTGTCTTGTTTTCCTATTTTGGGTAATCTTCCAAAAAACTGAAGTTAATATTTTTATTCCCTTGTATATCTTTCACTAGAGGAATGGTGAATGAGGAGAAAGGAAAGGGACATGTAGCTAAATGAACTTTGTATAGTTCAAAACTCCTGAAGGTATTTTCTATCCCATATCATCTTTACAGCTAAATAAGCAAAACGTTTTCCATATTTTGTGATTCATGTATTTCAATTGCATTTTTCACATATTTGAGCAAATGTCAATTGATTTTTTCCACAAATTTGAACAAATTTCAAGATGATATTAAAAATAATATTAATTACTTCTCCAGATTGAACTCTTTTCTAAAATGTTTTACCTCAAAACATTTAAATTTTTGAAATGCTTACTAAGTCACTTTTGTTAGTAGTTTGGCTGAACAAGTTGATTATTCAAATAGTACAGCCTAAGGCCTGGTCTAATTGTTAATTCTCTATATTTCTTAGTTTCCACTCCTGTTTCAAGGCAAACACCCTAAAACAATATAACTTGACTAAATCACCCTATCTCTCACAAGAATGACAAATCAAGCATATGCTCTTCATTTTTATTTAGTTTCAATAAAGGAAAAGATTTATAAAGATGTTTTCATTTATTTTAGTTGAAACTGCTATAAATGTTTCTACAAATGTGGTATGGAAAATAGTAATGTGTCTTTCAAAAGTGTCTTCAAATATAATTTTAACTTCCACTTCTGAAAGGATGAAGTTGATGTACTTTCCCCCATGCTCTCTGCTAAGTACAACTAAAAATGCTGAACATTCTATATAAAACAATTTAAGAAGATTCTTTGTTTTTTTTTGTTTTAATTAATTTATTTTTATTGCAGTAACATTGCTTTGTAACATTGTATAAATTTCAGGTGTACATCATTATACTTCCATTTCTGCATAGATTACATCATGTTCACCACCCAATACTAATTACAATCCATCACCACACACATGTGTCTAATCATACCTTTCGCCCTCCTCCCTCCTCTCCTCCCTTCTGGTAACCACCAATCCAATCTCTGTCTCTATATGTTTGTCTGTTGTTGTTTTTATCTTCTACATATGAGTGAGATCATACGGTATTTGACCTTCTCTCTCTGACTTATTTCGCTTAGCATAATACCCTCAATGTCCATCCATGTTGTCACAAATGGCTGGGCTTCATCTTTTCTTATTGAGTAGTATTCCATTGTGTATATACCACAGCTTCTTCGTCCATTCGTCCCTTGATGGGCACTTGGGTTGCTTTCAAGTCTTGGGGCATGAAAACACGAATGCGTAAAGACACATGCACCCCTGTGTTCATTGCAGCATTATTCACAAGAAGACTCTTAAAGAGAGCGAAGAAGACAGAGAATCTAGGAAACTTGGGTACCAAGCAACAACACAGTGTAAGTTCCCTGGGTTTTCTTTTTGCCTCATATATCAAAAACCTGGTGCTCAAGAAGCTGGAAACCCAAAATACTAATAGGCACAATCAAAAATAGCTCAACCAAAGCCTGTTCTCTCTAGGAAAAGGACCAGCAAAGGAGCAGCTTAGCAAGAAAGAAGGATTTTTAGATGTAACAGCTCTATTCAAGGCAAACATCTCAGAAAATAACGACCCCAATCCCACCCACACCAGCACAGGAAAAGTAGGGAGTCTGGACTTGTTATAGAGACAATACGAGGGTCTAAAACTTCCTTCTCTGCCCAGCAATAACGAGGAACCTCCCCAACTTTGGATGTCAGTGGAGGCTGAGTGAAGAACCTGGGCTTGTACTTCTGCCTGGAATTAAAGAGAGAGTGCCCAACCTTTCCCTACAAAAGCAGGGTCAGAAAAAGCCAATTAAAAGAGAAGGTCTCCATAAGATCTAGTGACCCATAACATAATATGAAAATGTCCCTGTTTCAACCGAAAATTGCTTGTCATACAAAAAAACAGGAAGATTTCAAAATTTAAGTTGAAATGTTTGCTTCAAGAAAGATACTGTGAAGAGAATGAAAATAAAAGCTACCTGGTGGGAGAAAATATTTGCAAACCACGTGGATAACAAAGGACTAGTATTTAGATTATATAGAAAACTCTCAAAATTCAATCATAAAAAAAAAATTCCATTAAAAATGACATGAGTAAAAGGCATCCAAATCAGAAAGGAAGAAGTAAAATTATCTCTGCTCGTGGTTGACATGATCTCATATGTATAAAACTCTCAAGACTTCACAAAAAATAACTACTAGAACTGATAAACTAATTCAGTAAAGTTGCACGATACAAATCAACATGCAAAAACCAGTTGCAATTAGTAATGAACAATCTAAAAAGGAGATAAAAAAATCCATTTACAATGACATCAAAAAGAATAAAATACTTAGGAATAAATTTAACCAAAGTAGTTAAAGAATTATACACTGAAATTACAAAACATTAATGAAAGAAATTAAAGAAGACACAAATAAATAGAAAGACATCCTGTGTTCGTGGATTGGAAGAATTAATATTATTAAAATGTCCATACTACCCAAAGCAATCTACATATTCAATGCATTCCATATCAAAATCACAATGGCATTTTTTACAGAAAGAGAAAAAAAATCCTAAAATTCATATGACATCGCAAAGGACACTGAATAGTCAAAACAATCTTGAGAGAGAAGAACAAAGATGGAGGCCTCACACTTCCTGATAAACATATTACAAAGCTATAGTAATTAAAACAGGATGGTACTGGCATAAACACAGACATATAGACCAATGGAACGGAAGAGAGAGCCCAGAAATAAGTCAAAACGTATGTGGTCAACTCGTCTTCCACAGGGTACCAAGAATATACAATGGACAGTTTCTTCAGTATATGATGTCGGGAAAACTGGATATATACATGCAAATGAATGAAATTGGACCCTTATCCTACACTAGACACAAAAATCAGCTCTAATAATTACAGTCAAATGTGAGTCTTGAAACTATAAAATTCCTAGAAGGAAAATAAGGGAAAGCCTTCATGACATCAGTCTTGGAAATGATTTCTTGGATATGATATAAAAGCACAGTCAATAAAAACAAAAATAGACAAGTGGGACTACATCAAAGTAAAAAACTTTTGCACAGCAAAGGAAACAACAGAGTGAAAAGGCAACCTATGGAAATGAAAAAATATTTGCAAACCACATTTCTCATAAGGGGCTAAGATCAAAAATATATAAGGAACTCCTACAACTCAATACCAAAACGTACCCAAATACCCAGATTTAAAAATAGGCAAAGGACTTGAATAGATATGTCCCCAACAAAGACATTTAAATGGCCAACAGGTATATGAAAAGATGCTCAACAACACTAAGCTTCAGGGCAATGCAAATCAAACCACAATGAAATATCACCTCACACCTGTTAGGATGGCCACTACTATGGGCTAAATGTGTCCCCCCAAAATTAGTCTTCAATGTGATGGTATTTGGAGATGAGGCCTTTGGAAGGTAATTAGGTATAGATGAGGTCATGAGGGTGGAGCCCTTAGATAGGTTTAGTAGCCCTATAAGAAGACCAGAGTGCTGGCTCTCCATCTTTCTCTGTCCTCCATATGAAGATACAGCAAGAAGGTGTCCCTCTGAAAACCAGAAGAGGGCTCTTACCAGAAATAGAATTGGCTTTTACGTTGATCTTGGACTTCCCAGCCTCCAGATCTGTGAAAAAAAGATTTCTGTTATTTAAACCACCCAGTTTACGATATTTTTGTTACAGCAGTCTGAGCTTACTAAGACAGCTATTATCAAAAAAACAAAAACATAAGTGTTGATAAGCATGTGAAGAAATTGAAACCCTTGTAAATGGTTTGTGGGACTATAAAATGATCCATTTGCTGTGGAGAACAGTGTGGAGGTTCCTCAAAAACTTTAAAATATAACTAACGTGATCTAACAATCCCACTTTCGGGTATTTGTCCAAAAAGAATTGAAATCGGTATCTCAAAGACCTATTTGCACTTCATTGTTCATTGCAGGCTTGTTCACAACAACAAACATGTGGAAGCAACATAAATGTCCTTCAATGGATGAATGGACAAATAAAATGTGGTATATACATACAATGGAATATTATTCAGCCTTAAAAAAGAAAGAAATCCTGTCCTACGTGATAATGTGGTTGAATTTCGAGGACATTATGCAAAGTGAAATAAGCCAGTCACAGAAGAACAAACACTGCATAATTACACTTATATGAGGCATCTAAAGTTATCAAACTCATAGAAACAAAAAAGTAGAATGGTGGTTGCCAGGGTCTGGAGGGAAGGGAAAATAGGGAGTTGGTCTGCAATGGGCATAAAATTTTAGTAATATAGGATGAAAAAGTTCTAGATATCTGCTATACAACATTGTGCTTATAGTTAACAATACTGTAGTATACACTTAAAATTTGTTAAGAGGGTAAATTTCAAATTTTTTATTTTTACCACAATAAGAAAAAATGACATGAAGAAACATTTCACAAAAGAGGATACATAGATGGCAAATAGGCACAGGAAAATATGTTCAACATTAGCCATTAGGAAAATGCATTAAAACCACAATGAGATATCATTACACATTTATAAGACTAGGTAAAATAAAAAATAGTTCCACCATCTGCTGGGAATGATGTAAATAAACTGAATCACTCATATACTGTTGATGGAAATGTGAAAGACTACAGCCACTCTAGAAAAGTTTGGCATGCAACTTCCGTATGACTCAACAACTGCACGCTTAGAAATTTATCCCAGAGAAATGAAGACTTAAGTTCATCCACAAACCTGTACACAAGTGTTTATAGCAACTGTATTTTCAGTAGTCAAAACACTGAAACAACCTGTGTGTGCTTTAGTAGGCGAATAATTAAATATGTGGTACATACATACCTCGGAATACTACTCAGCAATAAAAAGGAACTATTGAAACATACAACAACCCACCTGAATCTCCAGAGAATTATACTGAGAAAAAATATCCCAAAAGCTTACCTAGTGTATGGTTACATTTATAAAATATTCTTAAAATGACAAAATTATAGAAAACAAATTAATGTTCTATACAGAGCTAAATCTCATCTACAGAGAACAGATTAGTGACTCTGAGAGGTTAATGGGGGGTAGAAGTGGGAGAGAAGTGGGTGTGGCTATAAAAGGGCAACATGAGGAATACTTGTGGTGATGGAAACATTCCGTATCTTGACTGTGTTGATGTCAATATCCTGATTATGATATTGTACTGCAGTTTAGCAAGATGTGAGCATTGTGGGAAACTATGTAAATGGTAATTAGATCTCTGTATTATTACTTAAAACTACATGTGAATCTACAGTTATCCTAAAATAAAGTGAAAAAATTAACTCTAGTAAACTAGAGTTAGCTTATAAAATTTAGCTCATAAAAGTTTAGTTTATAAAATCATGTATTAAAGATGCAGTCATGTAATTGCAAACATTCCTCAATTTTGTTCATATAAATAAGTGAAAGCACTTATATGCTCACATACATAAGGATATTTAAGGACGTAATTACTAATATACTAAAGTAAAATAATAATAGGCAAAAAATGACATAAAATTAACGTAATTGATATGTATTATTCTTAAAACTGTTTCATGTAGTTAAGAAAAAAATATTTGTAGTAAAAGAAGAAATGCCTAGTCAATTAATGTTATGGCAATATAATTGAAATATAATATTTATATTAATAATCCCCTTTGAAAAATAATGAAATTTTTCTTGGAATTAATATTACATGGATTAGAACTCTGAGTAATTCTAAAAAATAACTTATATTTAAGTAAGTGCAAAAACTGATAAATAAAAAAATAAAGGCAAATGGTGATAATTCTTAGCACATGGTTGACTATCTTGATGAAACTGAAAATTTATAATATTGTTCAAGTTCGTATCAGCATTTTTAAATGCATGCAATATCACAAGGAGATTCCTATTATAATAATAGATTACTGCAATGTGCTGGGCGACTGAGGAACATACTATTATAATGAGTTCAAACCAGATTCACCTGAGTCATAAAAATATAATGATAATAATATAATGATAATGATGATAAAGTGACTTAATAGGTCACTATAGTGAATCAGGAGTAAATGTAGTTAGAAAACTTAGGTGTTCGGCCTATCCACTAAATCATGCTGCCTTTCCAATTTTAAACACTCAATAATAGCGCATATTCATTAAACATGTAACAGCAACAATTAAAAAGCAATACATCCTGGCTGCCTAAAGTGGAATAAGTGGTTTCTACTTCTGGTCATTTTCCTTCTTCACCTGTGGTGTTACCTAAGATATTAATCTCCTTTATTATTTCTAGAAATTGTTGGCTTTAACTATCTGCCTATTACCAGTTGTATCTTTTGCTATGCTTAGAGGAACAGAGAAAATTCAATTCAATGGCCATATCGAATGAAAAAGCCATTGTGTTAATTTTCTGGGGCTGCCATAACAAAGTACCACAGACTGAGTGGCTTAAACAACAGAAATTTATTTCCTCACAGTTCTGGAAGCTGGAAGTCCAAGATTAACATGTTGGCAGTGTTGGTTCCTTCTGAGGGCCGTAAGGAAAGGATCTGTTCCATGCCTCTCTCCTTGGCTTGTAGATGGCCATCTTCTCCCCGTGTCTTCACATCATCTTCTTTCTGTCAGAGTCTGTGCCCAAAGTTCCTTTTCTTACAAGAACACCAATCACATTTTATTAAGGACCACTCGAATGTCCTCATTTTAACTCAGTTGCCCATCTGAAGACTCTGTCTCCAAATATGTTCACATTCTGAGGTACTAGGGATAAGGACTTTAACATACGAATTTTGGAGGGTACACAATTCAGCCCATGACAGACATAATGCCTTACGTTTTGCTTCATTGAAGGCATGAGAATGACAAGAAGAAACAATGCAGAAATTTATAACTTTCCTTTAAAAATACTATCAAATATTAGATTTAAATGACTATCTTTATAAAGGCAAGAAGTTATGGATGTATTTAACTTCGGTAGTCATTAATGTGTCTTGTAGAACTTCAAAGGAACATCAAAGATACTGAAGGATTAGTGAATGTATGATAGAAATCAATAATTGAATTACATGATTTTACTCAGAATGACTATGTAAAAATTAACATCATTTTGGGCAATTAATTTTTGCCTTTAAAATATAATTAAGAGTTACATTTGGCTCTATTCACAGAATTATAAAAGAAAATATATCCATGAATCTTTTCTGATACATCAAAATTTGGGAGATGGAATAGTCATGAGAGCATTCGACTCATATGCTTTCATTGGCCAGGACTGTTTTCAGAATTATCAGCATCAATAGAGTATCTTTGATATTCTATGTCAATAATTACTTACATCAAGTATCAAAATGGCTTGAAATAGAAATTTATTAGCTCTTCATCATTTCTAGGTGTCTTATAGGAAGGACATGGCACTCTTTCATATTGTAGGATCATTCAAATTTCTTCTGAAAATTAACGGTCCACAAATTCAAATAGTTAACACTTTAATTTGGAAAGTACTCAAATTGAGGGATTGAATATAAAGGCAATATTGCTAAGATATCAAGTTGACATGGCTTATCTTGCCAGGGAGGTAGATGCCCCTTTTTTGCTTTACCACAGGAGCTTGTCTTGAAGCACATTTGTTATAAGAACTCTAAGGTAAAAATGAAGAAAAGGGTTCTTTATTTAAGGCACATACATGCATACATGCACACACATAAGCGAGTGAGAGAAAAGAAAATTAATAATCTTACAAAAAGCAATCTAGCAGTCAATACCAAATACCATTAAACTTTGAAATTCAGTTTTTGTGTTAAACACATGGTATTGTAGAATGTGTGTACTTTACATACAAAATACTTTAAAGGTCAGAAAATCAATCAACCGTATTTTACTTGTCATGCCTGCCAGGCTTAGGCAATATAATGGAACGAATACTGTTCTGTATTTTGGTTTTGTCCCAGCCTGATTGATTCCCTATAAACCCATTATAAAGGTCAGTATATTAGAGGTCAAAGGCTGCTGTGGGATGAAAAAAAATGGAGGGTGAGAATAAGCACATACAACCTGTGGAGAGAGAGATTTAATCAACCCTCTAGTTAACAAAATGTGGTAGCAGTAGTTCCCAAGAGCCTTGTAAAATGTTTATGTGGCACAGAATTCTATCATATGGAGAAAACTTTCCTCTATCAACTTTTTTCGTAGCCTGAGGATTCAAACAGTTATTAACAAGTTTCAGTATTTGGGACATAAAAATACAGTGAAATAAAAGAGTGAAAAGAGGAAGTTCTGATATAATGTGCCAATCATGCCCAGCTTCCAGTATCATAATACTATGTTAAAAAATCTGAGGAAGCAAAATAGCACTTGCTATACACAATATAAAAAGACAAGAACTACTCACTGCTTATTGTCACTTTTTATAAAGATATAAAATAGGGACTAAATGCATCATGTAATATTATGGCATTTTTCCAGAATGTGAAAGAAATGCATGAATACTGTGTCTATGGACTAATCATAGAATCACATCTGATATTGTACTACGGTCTCTGGTCCTCTTTTTGTGGTGTATAACCTAAAGGAGAAATGCTCCTTTATTTAGCATTAGCCTGAATTTATGAATAATGACAATTATTTATGGGGAAATTATTAAAAATGCTTTGTAGTGATCTTCAAGTAGCTTCTTGGAAACAAAGCTTGAGCTGAAAGCCCATTTCATCCCACAATTAATTTGGATTGGATTGGCTCTTTAAAACTTTGAATGTGCTCTTATATACATTATCCCATGTTGATTTCTACTATTTCCTGAAGAGAAGGGCTGTGTGAGTCTTACAACAGGTCCATAACTTCTTAAATGTGATACCGAAATACTAAAATTTAAATTTTTTCCACAACTCTCTAGGCAGCAAAACTGACCTGAATTGATATGGGAAAACTCATAGACTGGTTTGAAAATTCATTCATTTCACTAAAAGATACAGATATGTTTGCTGCTGCAGACCATGCTGGGGCTATTTTATATACCTAACATGGAGAACAAAGCAAAATAAAATTGAATTCTGAAATATGTGTAGCCCCAAGAGTTTGGAATAAAAGATTATCTACCTGTTTTCCATAGAAGTATGAGGACAGTAAGGCTAGTAAAGTTTGAGTTGCTCAGGATTCACCTCAACTCTCCAGACTACTTATTACCATTCCCACTGATCCATTGTGAGGAAATTAAGACCAAGAGCTTAAGTAATTTGTCAAATATCCTATAACCAAAAATTGTCTGTTCTGACAATAGAATTTTTCCATCACAATCAACTGATACTCTTAACTGTATGCTATTTTGCCTCCCAATGTTTTTGGTTTTATTGTTTGTTTTTGGTTATTTTCATAGATCTTTATGTGGCTCCAATGCAACTGCTATACAAATGTTATCTCTGATATGGTCAAAATGGATTTTTACCATTTAGCTGATGCTAAAGTAAATTTGCTAATCAATTGACGACATTGGGTTCTATAAATCAATATATGCATTTTTAAAAGTTTCTTCTACATTCCTTACTATAGTCTATATCATACTTATCTATTATGCTCATATATCCGCAGACACTACCTTTTAAACTATTTAAGCTTATCATTCTTTCTAGAGCCTTTTTACTGGCTGTGCTGCATGGCATACTCTCGATTTATGTATCTTTGTGCTCAAATGTTGTCTCATCAGAAAGTTCTCCCCTGAACACTCTACCTAAAATAAGCTTTCCCCCATTATCACTCTCTCTTCTCTTACTTTATTCTTTTTCACAATAGTAATGTCTCAATTTTATGTAATATTATTTATTTATTAGTTGGTTATCAGTTTCCTTCCACTATAAGTCCCACGAAGGACTTATATGTACTTCCTTATATCCATATATCATATGCTAAAAATAAGTTTTAAAATAAACTTATTTAAAAATAAGTTTGATCATTTTTCCTCCCAATACTCCATCCACACCATGAGCCTAAAGCACATAAGTGGTTTCTTGTTGCTCTGAATCCTTAAGATGTTTCAGAAGGGTCTACACAGACCGATCCCTGACCACTTCTTCAACTCATTTACTTTCATTCTTTATTATTACTATTTTTTTTTTTTTTTTGCGTCAACCTCAGTGATCTTCCTTCAGCCTCTGGAACAATGCTCCCCATGTTTCCTTCACATAAGTCTCCTGTCAGAGTGAATTCTCTGCTCTGGAAAAACCCTTTCCTTCCTAATACATACACTTTTTTTTAGATACCTATTGTGGGGGATGAGATTTGGCCACCCAAAAATGTCTCTCTTTCCCTTGATAGAACAAAAAACTCTGAAAGAAAGTTCGACCTCCCCCCTACCTTCCTAAAAGAATTTAAGATAAAAGCCCTGTCCTCAGGACAGGCCATCACTATAGATAACTCTAGGTGTAGATAGATTGTGAGGGTCCTTGCTACGCCCATTTTTACCAAAGTCTGTTTACCAAACACTTGCTTTTCCATTTCCAGGTGAATTGCCTTCCTCCCATTTGAAGTCCCAAACCACTATCCCCAACATCATCCTTTGTCTTTAGCTGAAGATGATATTTAAGCTGGTAACTCAGCCATTTTGGCTAGTTACTCAGGTTTCCTGGGTGCTTCCCATGTATACATGTTATAAAGTTTTGTTTGATTTTCTCCTGTTATTCTGTCTCATGTCAGTTTAATTCATAGCCCAGCCAGAAGGACCTAGAGAGGGTAGAGGAATTTTCTTTCTCCCCTGCACTATCTATCTTTGCTTTAGATCTAAAATTTCAGATCAATCTCTGTAAGGCACATTTCAGTGATACTATAAAAATGTCAAGTCTTTCTAAATATATTTCCAGAGCATGAAAAGCTCTTCTCCTTTGTGCAATGACCACAGTTGTAGTTTCGTGTGTGTGCGTATACACATGTGTGGTTGTTTGACAAATGCCTGTCTCACTCTTAAATCTGTTAATCTCACAAGGGTAGGTGCTTGGTTTTTCCTTACCTGTTGCTATGGACTGAATGTTTGAGTCCCCCCAGTCCCAATTCATGTGTTGAATCCCTAATTCCTGATGTGATGATGTGATGGTATTTGAAAGTGAGACTTTTGAGAGGTAATTGGATTTGGATGAGATCATGGGGGTGGAGGCTCATCCCCTTATAAGGAGATGAAGAAACATGAGGTCTCTCCACCACATGAGGATACAGCAAGAAGGTAGTCATCTGTAAAGTAAGAAGAGGCCCCTCACCAAGAACCCAACTATGCTAGCACCCAGCCTCAAGAACTGTGAAAAATAAATGTTTTTTAAGCCACCCATTCTGTGGTATTTTTGTTGTGGCAGCCTGAACTGGCTAAGACACCCATGTATCACCAGTTCCTCACACAATGCCTAACGTATAATAGAAACTCAAATGCTATTTACAGAGTGAAGGAATGATTGGTTGAATCAATGACTGATACCCTGGACCTTAAGATATCCATTCTACTACAAATCAAGAAACTGTCATGCTAATATATGGCTCTAACTTCTCTTTTATGTGAAAAAAGAAAAGAGTGTGAATAGGAAGATGAATTTACAACATGGTTCAACTTTCTTTCCACTTATTATATTTTCTTTTGTCTGCTATATATCTTTCAATCCATTTGATCTTTTCACTGAGGTTATAGAGATATTTTATTAAAATATCATTTCCCTGTTGGTTGGAGGCATTTTGTGAATCTTGGAGGGGGGGGAAGTCTTGCTACTAATGATGAGCATCTAAGGAAATAGCTTCAAAATAAATACAGATAAGTATCTTGGCAGGCAGGAAAGCATAATCAGTATGAAGTCTAGTTAATATAATTAGTGTCTTAGTGTATAGAATTACAGCATGACATGTTCCAATAAAACGCAAAGGGAGAAGACTAATTAGCTTATCTCTTCAATGAACAGAGCAGAGGTATAACCTGTAAAAGACAAATAAATAGTTGGAAAAAAAGCAATTTAAAATGAATAATATCTCAAAAGGTAGAACATATCTATGGTTCTCTATCATATATACACATGATACATACATAGGTGTATTTTTGTGTGTAGAATTAAAGTATATAGGTAATTTCATTTATTGAAATGCTTATCTGTGGCAATATTCATTCATATATTGAATTTCATGGCTTTGGGCAGTTTTGGAAATACATGATGTTTCATAAAAAAAGATCACCAAAATCATTTGCCAATCACTCTCATAAATTTGATTTTTTTTTTACTGATATTGAATGATTTAGTTTTTCTGATCCAATAGTAATTAAATAATTATTATTTATAGGGTTTCCTGTTTTTTGGCCAACAATTTTGAGTAGGAGAATATAAAATACAGCAAAATGAATCAAATGTCAAAATGAATCTATGTCCCCCTAGTCAACTGATCTTTAATATGACCTGGGGGAAAAATACAATAGAATAAGCAAAAGCACCTGATTAATGAATTATTTTAAAACACAAATGTGAGGTTATTTTTTTCTGTTTTTATAATAAAGATTCAAGATATTTAGCTTAACATATTCAATTTAGTATTATATGGAATGAATTATAGATATGAATATACCAATATATATATTTGTGGGCTTCTAATGATTTCAGTCACAAAATAATCACAGCCTTAATTTCTGTAAACCGTGCTCTAAGACTGGAGAACTTAAACGTACCTTCGCTAGTAATAGTATTTAAAGCATTTTATAAGAATAATTTACTTAAACCCTATAATGTCTGTCTAGGGAAGACAAGACAGATCCAAAGGTAATGAATGAGACAAAAGAAATGCATAGACTATTTTTAATGTACACAAGCTCCCACCAATGCTACCAAGATTCCAAATTTCTAAATCCATCGTTCAATTTTTATTTCAGTGGCTCTTGCTATGTAGCGTGTTTATAGGAGATGACAAATATGAATTAGAGGAAAGAAGAAAATAAAGGGTAGAAGCACGAAGCATGTGCTTGTAATCCAGCAAGACTGGATTACATTCTGGCCTCTACCACTTACTAACTGTGTGATCATAGGTAGTTAATTACAAAATAGTGAAAATAATAATATCTACTTTAGATGATTGCGAGTATTAAATGAGATATTCCATATAAAACACATAATGCAATAAGAAGGGGAAATCATGTTAGATCATATTGCTAAAAATTTTTAAATAAAATAATTGATTTTAATTCAATTGACTATACTAGGTATTATTTTACTTTGCACTAAGCTGCTTAGCTTGAGCCTTTTCTTTCTTTGGGTCCACAGGCACTGACTCAAGCCTGGTGTGATCATCTGTTGGACGGGCAGGAGGGCCTTGTTGTATACAGTTTATTCAGTATGGCTGAACATGACCATTTGAAGTGAGCTTTTGATAAACTGCTTATAGAGCAGAAACTATTAGCAAATACACCAATGTACCTCCCACCTTCCCAAACGTACATTTATGCTCAAGTTTATGCAGCTTGGGAAATGACTTTAAATCCATTTCACACAAGCTGTTGTAACGGGAGCAGACGATTATGTGGACAAACAAAATTTCTTTATGGAGTAATTTTGGAGAGTTTCAGGAGTTCCACCAGAGCCCCTCATCTCCTATCCGATGCTGCCTGAAATTATTTCTAGCAGCAAGAAAGAATTCTACAACTAGACACAATGCCACAATAGTACAGATTTATATCCCTAGTATACAACAACTTGGATTACTGCACTTTGATCTGATGCCTTATTACTCCAACACATGGGTCTCACCTCAGTCAGTAGCATCAGTGTCATCTGGGAGCTTGTAGGAAATGCAGAATTTCAGGCCCAGCTTCAGACTTAATGATTCGGAATCTGCATTATTACAAGCTTCTGAACTGATTTGTATGCATGTTAAAGTATGAGGAACAGAGATCTTAAAAGTAAATGGCAAATAGCAAGACCTCTACATAAAATCCAAGTTTATGAGAATGAGAAATAAGTGGCCAGAAATATTTTGGAGTTATGAGGAAGACAAAGGAGGGACATCACAAACGCAAACTAAATGAAAGGTAAGCCAAAAAAAGAATGCTGGATTGATATGACTTATAATATATTCATATCCCATTTTTCTCCCTCTCAGGAACTGTAAATACCATCTTCTCGGACAGTCAGACCACAAATCCAGGACTTACTGTTAATCATTCTCTTTTCCACACATCTTAAATCTAATCCATCAAGTACTGCTAACTCTATCCCCAATTTTTACACCTTTCTATATCTCCACAATGGTCAAGACAGATCTGACGTGAAGACTGACATTTATATTCCATTTGGTTCGGATTTGAAAAGTCCCAGTTACCTAGAAGATGCTGCTGCACAAATTTTCACATTCAATATTCCCCTACAAATAAGATAGGGAGACATGTGGGGTAAAATCTAGTTAATGAAACTTTTCTGGAGATTATCTGACAGAAGAAGATAAAACATGATTTTCATGTTAACTCACTAGTGGGGCAGGGAGGGAGACAGAAAACAATTCATTGAAGGTATTTAACTTAACATACTCAATAATTGATATGATAATTGAACTGAGTTTTAGAAAATGAGCAGATTTTTAATAGATATTTACTAAATAATCATATAGAATTACTGGGAAGGAAGTGTTGTGGATCTCAGAACATTCTAGGCACAGAGAATTGCAAGCTTATTTTCTGAAAAAGTTCTGAACGACAAAGAGTTTTATGGGCCACGCATATTAAAATTTTGGATTTTATCCTGGAGGCAACTGGAAGTCATCATAAGTTTCCCTACCACAAGAGATTTCACCTCACATAATTACCTTCTTTTCTTAAATTAATTTTATTCTGGCAATCATTTTGCTAATATATATGTGTATTAAATCATCACAGTGTACACTTTAACCTTACACAATATTATATGTCAATTATATTTCAATAAAGCTGTAAGAAAAAAAAATAAATACATGATTTCACACTACAAAAATTTCTTTTCTCTCAATGTGGTGAATCATTTCTTTGGTAAGACTGGAGGGAAGAAGAATAGTTAAGGCACTAGTCAGCAGTGTAGGTAAGACTTGATGAGGGCCTAAGCTAAATACTAGCTAATGAGGAAGTAGAGAAGACTAGTTAAAATAAAATCAGGAAATAGAATTGACAGAGTTTGTAATTTTGGATGTGTCATCAGGGATGATTCTCAAATTTATGGCTTCTGGGTTTGGTGAATGATGACACTTCACTGAAAAAAAGAATACAAAATCAAAGTTTGGTTGTGGGCATCTTTAAGCAGTAATTATGCAAGAAGAAGAAGTAATGTCCCTTATCAGTATCACACGAAACCACTTTCAAAACTAAGGTGAAAAGTTCTTGTAAATAGTAGTATTGTTGTATTTATGTGTATTTAGTCTGAATTAGATTCTATAAAGTATGCCATATAATATTGAAAATTCTTGAGACATATTACATGTCAGATACTATGTTAAGCATTTTATGTACTATCTCTTTTAAACCATTAAACAATCCTGTGAGATAAGTTCTACCATAATTTCCATCTTATGGATGAGGAAATGGAATTTCAGAATGATTAAATAATTTTCCCAGTTATATAGCTATAATTGAATAAGCCAATATTAAAACCAGAGCTGCCTAAGGTCTATATTTCACCTATATCAGTAAGGATTCTTTTTGAAAATAGATGGTGCAATCAAATGTGTTAACTGGTGAAGTTCATACAGGGCTTGATTAAAGACATGTGAGAGGACTAGAAAGAACTAACAAGTGATGATTGTGAAACTGTATCTCCTCTAGTCCAGAAAGGGCAAGAGGAGAGGGATGACTAGAATCCAGAAACAGCTTTAACAGCTTTGATGGTAGGAGGAAGTTTCCTTGAAGGATCTGTGGGCTTCAGCAGAGGAAAACAGAACTTGCAACCTGTAATCACACAGGGGAAGAGTCAGATAAATATCATACTTGTTTAGAAAATGGGAATTTGTTCCAATGCAATTGATATAATCAGGAACATTTGTACATGAGAAAAATTTTGCATTTGCCTATGTGAGAATTTAATTGCAAGATACACTAGGTGAATGCAGAAAACTGTACTTAGCTGAACAGAATAGTGTAGGGATACGCAAAACAAACATGTACACACATCTCGAGTATCAACCAGCTACTTTGGTTCATCGTGTGTGATATGAGCCATGCCATCTACATCTGGTGTTACAACTTTCTCTCCCATTACAGATAACTCTCTTTCTTCTACTTCACAATAACTTCCAATCTGCATTACTTCCATGCCCACTTTCACAAGCAAACCTTGGGTCACTTTCAAGAGAAAGGGCAATATTTATTGTATTTATGCATTTCTTAACCATTTAACATGTGAAAAACTGTGCTACCATTTTCATTAGGTTTCTATCTTTATTTTTTTATGTATCACTGGTGAAGTTTTTGAGTGTTATACCCCAAAACTCATTTTTCCCATTAGCATTATGGGTTTTTTTTTTTTTGGTGAGGAAGACTGGCTCTGAGCTAACATCTGTTGCCAATCTTCCTCTTTTTGCTGAGGAAGATCAGCCCTGAGCTAACATCTGTGCCCATCTTCCTCCACTTTGTATAAGGGATGCTGCCACAGCATGGCATGATGAACAGTGTGTAGGTCAGCGCCCGGGATCTGAACCTGCGAACCCCAGGCCACTGAAGCAGAGTGCACAAACTTAACCACTATGCCATTGGGCCAGGCCCAGCATTTTGGTTTTAATTGTGTAATTTTACATAGCGTCGTAGAAATTGGGAACGTATATATCACGTTTTAGCAGAACTGACTGTAAATACCCTCGCCAAATGCAAATGGAATTCACAGAACAAAGGAACCAACTGAGAGAGTCCATAAAGTTCAGCTGTCTGGAGCACAAACACTAAAACAGTAGAGACTGGACCTGGAGAAGCAAACAGAAAATATCTATCATAAACCTCTATGCTATGCTGCTTTTCATATGAAAAATAAACAACATGCTCTTAAAGATCTGTAATTGTAGATATTAAAAATTATTACAATCAATAAAAAGAGGATATAAATATATCAGAAAATCTATTTTTAAAGAGACTGCACAGTATAAATACACAAGTTACTGACATATCTAGAGGATATACTAGTTAATGGCAAGTCCAGAAGAATAAAATAAGGGATATGGAAGATTGAAAATATTCAAATAAATAATAAAATTACGCCCAAAGTTAAAACTGGACTAAAGCATATAATGCAAAAGCCTTCCTTGAATTTCAGGAAAAAAAATATTTTTTAAATAACTATATAAATAAGTAGGTAAAACAAAGCTAATGTAAAAAAGAATAAGTTATATATATTAGCTGGAAATAAAGTCAGAACTCATATTCTCTTGTATATTTTTGACATTGCTAGAAGGCAATGTCAAAATTTTCAGAAAAAATAATACAACCAACAAATTCTATGCCAAGTTACACCATTTTGCATGGGCAATGATAACAAAATGGTACTCTCAGACATGAAGGCATTCATATTATCACAAGTGACACATTCTTCCTTAAAATAATACTCAGAACCATATTGCACATTTGTGAGAAATTAATCAAAAGAAAATATCCAAATGTATTGGGCATTTCTAAAATATAGAAACAAGTGTAATGAGCACAATTTTCCAACCCACTGCTGCATCATCATCTCATACCATCCTTTCTGTGCCATCAAAATTTATCAGTATGAATTGAAATAAAATATAAAAACTAATAACAGAGATAGAAATAAGATAAATATAGCATACACATTCTACAAAAGAAAGAAATTTATGATAATGTTAATTTGACCAGATTAAAAAAAAAAATACAAGGATGCAGGAGGTCAAAAAACAAAATAAGACAAAACACTTTTCTGAGAAAACGTTGGAGACATAGATAGTAACTAGATGAAATTCCCAGTAGATCTCCACTCCGGTGGTTTTAAAAACATATCCATAAAATATTTTCCACTTCCCCATCAGAACATGGAATCTGATTTCCTGTGGACCAGCTTTAATGACAAGCTTCTGAAAAATAAAATATTGTGAGATTGGTGTTGCATGATTCTGAGATTAGCTTGTAAAAATACTATGAAGCCTCCACGTGGCTCTCTATCTCTTGGGATGCTCATTCTGGAAATCGATTTACCAGGTAATAAGGAAGTCCAGGAAATATGAAGAGGTCGTGTGTAAGATGTTCCTGGCTAAAGTCCCAATGATAGCCAGCATCAACCACTAGACATGTGAATGAGCTATAACTCAGATGATGCTAACTTTCAGTCCTTGTGCCAACCTACCTGGTGCCAAATGGAGAAGAGAGGATCTGTCACCACCGAGCTTTGCTCAAATTGCATATTGGTTAGAAAAAAAGATATTTTTGTTAAGTCACTAAGATTTGTGTGGCTTTTTAAGAAGCATTAGATAAATGGAACCCTCCTGTAATTGTAAAGGGATGAACAAGTGGTAAATGCTGGCTATTTAAGAGATTTGTAGCACTAATTTTTCGAGGATAAATCACATGTATTCATAATAAATCAACTGTTCAAGGAGGCCCCAGAATAAGGACAGACATACTCAACAATTGTGGAGGCACTAGGTTACACCAGAAATAGCTAAGAGTTTCCATATTCTAACTATGAATTATTCCAGGAGGGAGGCCAAAAGCCAGCTACATCATATACCAGGAGATGAGAGCTAAACAAAGAGAAAATTTTGATGGAAATTTACCACTATCAAAGTTATCTGGATATTAGAAAGAAACTCTTTTATCAAGTTCTGGGTGAGTCTAGAATCATAAATGGTGGGAAATAGCATTTTGGGGTTTTCAAATAGTTCTACTTACTTTTGTGGCTGACTAGATCTTCATAAAAGGAAGAACTAATTGTTCATATCAATTGGAGAAACCAAATATGCATTACATTTTAGAAGCCTAATCACATGGCCTAATCATTTATAAATACTTCAGTCATCCATCTAATTATTGCTTTATATCACATTGTATACAAACTGTTATAAACAGCGAGTTTTCTGCTTCTTTTGAAGAAAACTATATAAATATAACCAATATTGTTTAACACAATTTTGGAAATTCTGGCAAGCACCGTAAAACAATTAAAAGACATAAGAAGTGTGACTGTTAGAAGATAAGATTTGTCTTAGATGATTCTATGAAATGATCAATAATCATATAATAAAAAACTCACAAGACAGTTTAACATAGATGCCAAATATAAGGCTATTTTACAAAATTCAAAAGCTTCTACATCAGTAATAACCAAACAGAAAATATTAAAGAAAGTGTTCTGTTAACAATAACAATTTAAAGTGTAGTTCACTGTTATTTACTTCTTTCACCAAATTTGTCTGGGAACCTGAAGTATAATTTTATGCTATGCGTAATTACTGATTTAAAATATATGTATATTAAAATTAAAATATATATATTAATATACACCAATTTTATATATACCTCTTTGATTATTAAATACTACAATTTATATTAAGTTAAATAATATAAATCATTTCTATATTTATTATGTATTATACTCTAGTTAAATATTATATTAATTTAAAATAAATATACTTTAAATGAATACTAAAATTATTCAGAAAAGTAAGACACTTGAAAGGCCAAGTGCTGTAATGTTTAGTAAAATGCAGAAATGGATTAAAAGAGGAAGTCACAAGTTTGGCTAGAAAAATACAGTATTCCAGCCACTTAAGTTTATAGAGTCTCAAGTTTCTAACATTGGCAACTTAACTAAAGAATTTTCTTCAAATTGTGAGGGAAAAAATTTAAAAAAGGGTAATGCTAGAAATTTCAGATACTGGTGAACATGAGTGTAAGTAAGAAAGTAAAAAGGTGTCATTTGAGAAAAATTTTAATAACCCTGTTCCATGGACATTAATTTTCAATAAAATAAAAATGATTTTAATAAAACATGTAACCAATCCAGGAGAATATGCAGATTTTAGAGAATCTATCTCACATGATGGCCAAAAATTTTCAAAAAATGGTTTTTAAAAAATGTTGTAATGAAAAGTTGATTCATCATGATTGATTCATTTATTTGTAAGAATCCTTGTATTTATTTTGTTTTCCAGGTGTTCTTTTTAGCTATAATACAACAGCATCAAATTTAGAATAAGTTTTCAAAGATTAGAAGGAATTAACAATATGCAATTCAGAATAAGTTTTCAAAGATTAGAAGGATTTAAACATAATTTGTGATCACAAAAATTCCAATTTTCATTATGATGCTTTTCTAAAATGGAAGTGTTTTTAAAAAATATTCAAATTGATATTAATAGACGATGACTGGAGAGGTTGATAACATAAGAGAAATAAAGATGGCCAAATATCTTGAGAGTGATTTTAGATGGTGCTATGTTTTGTACAAAAAGAAATTTATATCTTAGAAGATCAGAAAAATTTATTTAGGTCCAAATGCTGGGATGTTTTTAAATGTAGTTGAACTTATGTGTTGCTATCACATTGATAATGTTGGTATAGCTAATTATGAAAAGGAATCCTGAGGTCAGCCTGGTGTCATAGTGGTTAAGTTCACGTGCTCCACTTTGGCGGCTCAGGGTTCTTGGGTTCGGATCCCGGGAGCAGACCTACACACCGCGCATCAAGCCATGCTGTGATGGCATCCCATGTACAAAGTAGAGGAAGATTGGCACAGATGTTAGCTGAGGGCCAACCTTCCTCACCAAAAATAAAAAAATTTAGAAAAAGGATTCTGTATCTTATTTATCTAAAAAGATAAGAAAGGAATTTATAATGCTAGTAGAATATCATGTTAGATATGAAATACTATGAAGTAAACTAAAATAAGCAAAATATTTTTCCTTGCAATGAAATATAAGGCAATACTGAATTGTGTAGATGAAGTATTACACTTTATTTGGCCATGTGCTTATGCTTCCAAGTTGGAATAAATGTTACTATTTTATCACTAAATCAAGGTTGGATCCAAACCACATTTAAGTGGTGCCTCTGAACATTTTAAGTTATATCCAATGATGTAAATTTATTTGCATCTCCACAGTGTATCAGTGACACTAGGCTAGGCTGATAACCTGCTTCCAGACAAAACTCCAGAATCTGGTGGCCTAAAGCAAGAAAGTTTATTTTTTGCTCATACTACATGTCCAATGCTGGCCAGAAGGGAATTTAGCTTCTTATGCTCAGGGACGCAGACATAAGGAAACTAAAAAGTCTCTGAATGACACAGAAAAAAAGAAGATGGAAAGTCATATTTTCTCTTGAATGTTTCAATTGGAAGCAGTATTCAATCCTATTTCATTGACTAGAACACATTACATGGTCATACCTTATTCTAAGAGGATAGCAAAGTGAGACTCTCCCTTATTTTTCAGAAGATTAGAGAGTAACTTTATATTAGTGAACAGTTATAACATTGTCCCAGCGCCAAACAAAAAAACACACATCTATTTCTATATATCTATCTCTATGTATATATCTATATCTACATACTTTATATTTTCTATGAGATAATTTAAGAACATTTCCAAAATATATTTCTATATATTATCTCACCGATTAACAAATAACTGAAAAATACATGAGTCATTATCTTCATACATTTGTAAATGGCAGAATTAGTAGCACAATCCAAGTTTTCAGGTTTCCAATCCTCAATTCTTTTTTGCATAGCAAGAGTTATAATTTAACTTTAGTAAATTCATAAGTGCTATATCAGATATCTACTCATATCCCTGAACCAAATCATTGACGATCTCAAGTGTATCCAGGAATGGAGAATATAGGCAAGAATTTTTTACCTTGATTCCACTCAAAATTAGATAGTAAGTAAATAAATTCTTTAAAAATTAGCAAAGCATTATCTCCCGTATTGTGCTCTAAAGTCTGCATTTGTATCATCAAACTATTGCTACACAGTTAACTACCTTAAAATGTTGTAGTTTAATACAACAATAAATGATCTGTTTTTTTCTCTTGGTTCTATGTTTTCTCAGCCTACACTCATGTGGTTGCATTTATCTGAATGATCAGCTGTCCAAGGCCTCACTTTCATCCGGTAGATATTCCCACTTGTTAACTAAGTTGTCTTATTTCTCCTTCACGTTGCTTTCTTACTGTAGTAAGTAGGCGATATCAACCTGTTTATACTACAGTTTCAAAGCAGGCTTCTAAGCAGTTGAAGACAGAAGATGCAAAACCTGTTGAGGCCAAGCTCCATAACTCACTCATCACTTCCACCAAATTCTTTCAGTGGGAAGCCCAGATTCAAGTGATAGGAATAGTTCCACTCTGGGGAGAAGAGGTAAAGAAAAATTTTGGTTATGTTTAATCTGCTAGAGGGTTTTTTATTCTGATTTTGTAGATGTGGAATCAGATAAGTTATCTAAAATAACAGTTATCACAAAATATTTTTAAAACTATTGATAGGTAAAGCCTCTTCAATAACAAACCATATGAATTACAGGACACGGGACCAGAAAAATATTAGAGTTGCATGCTTGTGTGTGAGTTGTGTGTGTGTGCATGTGTGTATGGTGGCAATGGGGGCAGGTGTTTCCTTGATGTTTCAGGCCATTTCTTCATTCCTATTTTTTTTAACCAATGTATATTAATATAATATTTCTTGAAACTGAGATTCCATTCATGACTACAGAGTTTTGGGAGGTTGCTTCTTGCAGTTAGATGATGTAACAAAGCTACGAAGCAGCTGTTTATTTATAGCAACAAATATTCTATTGTTTTCTGTGAAACATACCATATTAAGGCCAAATGAGGCTTGTACCTATAAAAGCTGCCAGCGTCGCTAAATGATAGGATGCCTTTATGAAACCTAGCTGATCTGAAATACATTAGAGATCATTTCACAAGAAGTTCTACATGTAATTTTCAGAACAATAGCCACAGGTGAAGGAATTTACAAAAAGGGAAAGACAAAATGCTGAATGAACATTAGTAGACAAGAATCACAAATTGCTTACACTCAAGTGTCCTAGGAAATGATTTAGATTGACAGATATGTTGGAGAGTTGCAAAAATGGAACCATATGTCTCATAACTTCAGGGTGATGACACTTGAGAGAAGTGAATATTGCCTTGATTGGGTTATAGAACTTGTGAATATCAGAGTCTCTGTCAGAAACGTGAGAGGCACAGACACATACTCCTCCATACCAGCCAGAGGCAGACTACAGCACTCAGTTGAGCAGCTCACGCAAAAACTCCACGACACCCTCAACCTTTTTCAGTCTGTTTATTTTTTGACTAGACAGAATCACCCACTCCACCATCTGATCATGAGGAATGGAACTTTCTTTTATTATCACTTTGGATTGACATGCCTAAAATCAGAATTTTAAAAGCGCAGTTGGAAAATGCAGGAACGTATTTCGTGATTTTTTTCAAAGCTCTAAGTGCTACTTATTGCCAAATAGTTCTAACATAGAATGTTAACAAATAAAAATTTTAAATGAATAATTTTTAATAGCTTGTGAAATGCTACAAATATGAGGAAACAAAATAAAAATACCAGATTCCATATTAGCTTACTATGAATTAATAAAAACAGACTTGAAAAGATAAATCTCAAACTAATTTCATCTCCAGTAAAGATAAAACATTAATTAATTACAAATAAATCTTTAAATGCAAGATTCTTATAAAAAACATACTAGAAATGTTTAAGCAGAAATCTTCTCTGTGACAGTGGGAGAGTGCTAGGACACAGTTCATCTCTTCCTGTCAGTTAAACCCAGAAGCTACTAACTTATTGACACTTGGAGCAAGAAGAATGTTAATAATATTATCTTCAATAAACAACATAAGATGAGGATCATGTGTGGAACTGGATGAGTTTTCATTAGACATACTTAAGATATTTCTATTGGCTTCAATGGAAGTCAGTTGGAAATGTAAGCCTAGAACTCAGGCTAAAATGCAGGGTGAAAGACATAGTTTGAGACAGGGAGAGTGAGAGAGACTTAGAGGAGAGCCAGAACTCCCAACCCACCCATCAGTAACAAGGAGCTCCTGCCTTGTTAGGAGTGTTAACAGAGGCCAAGTGGGGAACATGGACATCTACCTCCATAAGTCAGTAACTAAGTGTGCCTACACTCTTCCCTGTTGCAGTACTGTCAGTGCAAGCCAGTTAAAACAGAAGGTTTAGTAATATTCAGATCTCATAACATAATACCCAAACCTTCACACTTCAACTGAAAATCATTTCTTATACCAAGAACCAGAAAAATGCAATTCACATGAAAAAAGAAAATCAATAGAAGACAACATCAAAATGACTGAGATATTAGACTTGTCTGTTGAGTTCAAAGCAGCCATCATAAAAATTCTTCAATAACTAATCCTTAAAACAAGTAACAAAATAGACTGTCTCAGAAAAGAAACAGAAGGCATACAGAAGAACCAAATATAAATATTAGAACAGAAAAATAAAATGACTGAAACGAAAACTCAATAGATGGATTCAACAACAGAATTGAGGGGACAGAGGAAAAAAATCAGTGAACTTGAAGACAGCAATAAAAATTACACGGTCTGAATAACAGAGAAAAAATACACTTCAAAAAAAGGAACAGATCATTAGGGACCTGTGGGGTTATAATCAAAGATCTAATATTTCTGACATCTGAGTCCTGGAAGGACTGAAATAAATAATCAATAAAACTTCCAAAATTGGACAAAAGATAGAATTGTATAGATTCAAGAAGTTAAGTGAACTTCAAGGAAAATAATCATACTATAGCCAAATTTCTGAAAACTAAAGAGAAAGAAAACATCTTGAAATCAGCAAGAAACAAATCATACCTTACTTAAAAAGGAAAAAACAAATTGAATGACGGTGGATTTCTAATCAGAAACCACGGAGGCCAAAGAAAGTGGTGTAACATTTTTCAAGGGTTGAAACAAAATAACTGTCAACCAGAATTTTATATAGAGCCAAAATATCTTTCAAGAATGTGGGGGGAATCAAGAAATTCTCAGATGAAGGGAAACTAAGAGAATTTGGTGTCAACAGGCCTGCTCTAAAAGAATAGCTAAAGGAATTTCTCTAAACAGAAAGTATGTGGTACACAAAGGAATTTTGGAACAATAGGAAGGAAGAAAGAACAAGGGAAAAAGTAAAAAGATGGATAAATAAAACAACATTTTCCTTGTCCTCTTGATACACAGAACAACCTAGATAAATCTCCAAAGAACTATGCTGTTTGAAAAAAGCCAATTTCAAAAGATTACATACTGTATGACTCCATTTATACAACATTTTTGAAATGGTCAAATTATAGAAATAGAGAACAAATTAATGGCTTCTGTAAGTAAAGGATGAGAGAGAAGGTGTGTCTATAAAATGGTAATATGAGGCATTCTCATGATGACGCGGATGGTCTGTATCCTGATGTATCATTTTCAATATCTTGGTTTTGACAGTGAACTATATTTTTGCCAGATATTACCATTGGGGGAAAGTAGGTCATGGAATCCCTTTATAATTTCTTACAACTGTGCATAAATCTATTATTAATCTCAAAAAAAAGCTGAATTAAAAATACTTAATGGTAATAATGATAATATGATAGAAAAGAACACTCATCAGCAAATTTTAAAAAGTGTTGAGACCTTCCTATAAGAAACTGAAAAGATGTTTTCCAGCTCATTTCAAAAATGAACTCCAGTCTAAACATATCCCAGCCACATTTGCGCTGTATCATGTATAGGTGGAGATCTTCATGATCTTAGTTGCTACAAGGCAGTCTAGTGTTCAAGATGGCAGGACTTAGAACCTTACATGCAACATTGTGCGGTAAAGCATGGAAAACAGCAGAGTGAGCAGGGTAGCTCTCAATGCCTGCATGACTGGACAATCTAAGTTAGACTGCTTATTATACACATAAATAATTTTCTCATTTCATAATTAATAAAGTAGTTCTTTTAATATGTTTACTTTTGCTACTAATATAGTTACTAATTATAGAATTAATTAACACATGTATGACTATGTAGGTGGGGCATGGAACTTAATTCTTCTAAACTTCAGTTTTATCACTGGAAATTGAGTGACCATATAAACTATATCAGAGTACTACTTTGAGAATGGAAATATATAAGTAAATATAACATTCATATGTATAAAACACTTTTTTGTGTGTGTGTGTGAGGAAGATCAGCCCTCAGCTAACATCTGCCAATCTTCCTCTTTTTGCTGAGGAAGACTGGCCCTGGGCTAACATCCATGCCCATCTTCCTCCACTTTATATGGGACGCCGCCACAGCATGGCCGACAAGCAGTGTGACTGTGCGCACCCAGGATCCGAACGGGCGAACCCCGGGCTGCTGCAGCACAGCGCGCGCACTTAACGGCTTGCGCCACCGGGCCGGCCCCTGTATAAAACATTTTTGAAATGTCAAAATCATAGAAATGGAGAACAGATTAGTGGTTGCCAGTGGTGATGAATGGAGGATGGGTGCGTCTATAAAAGGACATTATGAGACCCAAATTTTATACATATATTTATATATACATAAAAATTACTTGCATATGTATGTGTATATACACACACAGACACACACACACATCAAAGTACTTAAGCCAGATCTTGACTTGTATTAAATGGTTAATATATAGTATTCAAAGTAGTCATTTTCAATAACTGATATTATTCTCAATAAGAATATGTTTGAAATGAATAATGATAATATTAGTAGAAGAATACTGGGAGAATAAAAAGTAGTGGTAACACAGTCATGCCTTGAAGAATAAGCATCATTTTCAGAAGCAGAGAAAAGAGTGAAAAATAATTTCAATCCAGATCAATTTACTGTCATCTAGTGCAGTTCCATAAACATTAGCAATATCCAGGAAACAGAACAAAGGCATCAATGGTTATCCAGAGCCACACGGAGCATTGCTACAGCAGAGTTCCAGCACGACATCAACACATAGCTCTATATCACTAGTATTGAATTTGCTTCATATTGAAAAAGTCATCCATGACATCCTCAATCACACTGATTCAAAAAAGATAGTAAACAGGCTTTTAACTAAAATAACTTATTATCCTCAATTGTCAGCCTTGAAAATCACTAAAAACAGAGAGAAACAGAAAGGAAATGAGATGTGTTAGAGATATGAGCAAATAATATAGTGTGATTCATTTTTAAAATAAAGAGGCTATTATACCCAGTGACAGAGTATCTATGACAGATATATTTAACATAAGAAGAATCTTAAAAACAAAGCTGAAAAATATACTGAAATATCAAAGATCTAAATCTACAATTCAGTAATGTAAGGTTAAAAGGTCAACACAATATTAGTGTAAAAATCCAAGATCATATATCAAGAGATATAGGAATTTATTTTCCTGATGCAGTTGCACCCAACCAGAAAATGTCCATGCTCCAAATAACCATGTTATTGTGTTCCAGATTCTGAATTAATGGAAGAAAAAATATTTTTATTACAATTTATTATTTATGTATATTATGTAATATCTATTCTGTATTATATAATCTATATATTCTGTATGCTATATCTATATTATACGTATCTATAAATGTTTATTATATATGTCTATTACAAATCACTGTACCTCCCCTGTGTCTTAGGCAGTATTTGAGGATTTTTGATTTAATAAAGACTGCTCATCTTAAACTTCCAATTTCTGTATTCCTATCCTCATTTATAATCAAAGAGAATGCCTGCAAGAGGAGCTAATTTTCTTGTCCCAAGGTCAGTTAGCTGTTTTTTTCCACCATAGGAGGAGATGGAGTAATAAAGAAAAAGCATGTTCTATACCTTCAAAAGGAGATGAATGTATATTTACATACTGTAATGCAAATTTACACCTGTTTACACTCCAAATGCAAACTTCTTTATAGCATCATCATTCAGTCACTTATTCACAAAGTCATTTTCTGAATAATTCCCATATGCCAGGTATTTCACTAGATAGCATCATCTGCTCCAGTTCCAAAAAAGCCTTCCTAAGATTAAAGTTATTAACCACTCTGAGATTCATTTATACATTAAATAGAAGTAACAATATAAATCATACATATTGATTAGGTGATCAAAGAGAATGTATGAAAAGTCCCTAGCATAGGAGATTTTAGCAAATGTCTAATTTGTAAAATATTATTATAATAGAAAATGGATGTAACGCATTTAAAATTTGAAAAGTACTGGATAATATTAAAAATGTCTTTTTTCTCTACCTGTATGTTGTTTTCAATTCTCAAATGTAGTCATTTTTATTACATCAGTAATTAGTATATTCCAAAGCTGTCCTATGCAACACAGTAGCCACTAGCCACGTGTAGCTCTTTAAATTCATATTAATTAAAATAAAATACATTTTATTAAAATTCAGCATTTTGAGTGCTCACTAGCCATCTGTGGCAAGTGGCTATCCAATTGGACAGCCACAAAGAAAACATTTCCATCATTGCAGAATGCCTTAAACAATACACTTAGTGGTATTGTTAGACTCTTGAGGAAGGTCTTGTCATCTTAGATAAAAGTTTCATATAGTCAAAATTATTCTTGCAACTCTCTAGAGTAATTAACATTTAGGAGACCATAATTAAAATTCTTAGATATTTCATAATGGCCTTTTTATCCCCCTCTGCTTTGGAAAATACTGGTTTTCATGGTTAAACCACCATATAAAGTAGGTGGTTTTTGTCTGGGTTCCATTTATTTTAATTAAAAATACATCCTCAATAAATTCTGGACCCACAAAGGATAGGGAGATACACTGAAAAAGTCACAAGGGAACTGACATTGATTGAGAAAGAAGCAATTTTCTGTCTACCTTCAAATTCTCGCTTGAGGAAGTACTCTTTAGCACTATGCACTGTTTACAGATTTACATAATTTCTCTCCCTCTCTCTCTTTCCCTTTTTCTCTCTTTTTTGTCCTTCTTCCTCTCTCTTTCTCCTAATTACTTATAGGTAAATTAAATGCATTTCTGGGTGATTCTACCTCTAATTCTTGATTTAGCTGCTTTTGACTGTAATTTAGAATTTAACTCACTTATAGACACCTCCCCCTTTTTTCTTGGACATTTCCACCACACTTTTGGACCTAGCCAAATTATGCATCTGTTCAGAAAGACTCTTTCTTTCTTTTTCTTTTTTTTTTTTTTTTTGCCTGAATGCAAATAGCCTTGTAAATGGCCTTTTCCTGTGGGTAGGTGAGTCAAATAGGGATAGGTTAGAATTTGCCTACAAATTCCAAGATTGAAGAATTTCCACTCTTCCACTGGATGGAATAAATCACACATTTTTTGCTGTCTTCTTTATTACATATTTGGAGTTCAACTCAGGTGTATACGTCATGACAAACATATCAGCTTGCTGTATTCCAGAAAATTATAAAAATTCTGCTTAATTGATAGGCCTTCCTCTTAACCTTCAAGTCATTATACGTTTATGTCACATGTACTCTTTTACTCTCATAGCAACAGAAATTTAAGAAGGAAAATACAAATATGTATGGTCAGTCTGCTGCCTGGACCTGGAAGATGAATACAGCTTTGAAGTATTTTTTATCATATGGGATTATATTATATGGAAATAACCCCTGGGCCAGCAACTTGTTTCTAGTGCTAGATTTTACCCTAAAACGCTGTTCAGTCTCTTATATGGAGAAATAAAAGTGCTAGGAGTTTTATGTTAATCCCTCTACTTGACAGGAGAGTACAAAGCCCAGACCTTTACTTTGATGATTAAGGTAAAATTTGTTCTCCAGGGATCCCTGCAGGATCAGACTGAGTCTGGGACATGACCTGAAATTACAGGCTTGTGAGGCTTTCTCCCCTTCCCTATGTTGTTTCCCCCAGTCTCCAACTGGTTTTTCCTGAGAAAATTTCCTTAATATATCACTTGCACCTGAATCTTGGGCTCAGTGTCTGCTCTATGAGAACCTAGCTTAAGACATTTGAAATTGGAAGTGGTCCTGGGAAGCAAGCTCTAAAATGGTAGTTGGATCACTTGCCATCCAGATAACAGTGAGGACCCATCTCTCGTATTAGGTGAAGTGGTGAAAAATCTGGTATGCTATAGAATTGCAATTGCTAAGAATTGTATTTATGTAGAACTAGGACAGATACTGATTGAAAAGGATGCACTTACACATAATATATATATATATATTGCATTTGAGAGGTGTGGTGAGGATAGAAATTATAGGAACTGTGGAATTGGTGTTTGTTGCTGAGTGTCCTTGATGCATTGAACAGACAAAACAACCACTCAGGTAGGTCAATTACCAACTTAAGGCAAAGAGTGAAAACGGCATCTAAGTCACCATGTAAAAATGTCCAGATGACTGAGAGCTGGAAAGTAGATCAAGGTGAATATCTGATAGACTTCAGAAAGGATGAATTTGCAGGGCTCTTATTAAGAACCTGAGACCTGCTAGATGTGTGTATACCACACATGGAGTATGCATACTGCACTTTGTAGTAAAACATTCAAGTCTCAGATTTCCCTGGAACTTCTCGGAGTGGATTCTGACGTTGGAGTTTGGGGGGAGGTGGAAAAAATAAAACTGGAGAAGGGAGAGTTCTTGATATGGAAATACTATCCCATGCCTGAGGATTTTGTATCCTGGCGAGAATTCCTAGCACCAAGTCTGATGGTCTGGTGGATGCCTCTTGGAGATTCAGGAAAAAGCAATAGCACATAAAATGAAGTGGAGATTCCAAAAATTCCATGAGAGAGTGTGGATTTGGTAGAGGAGATGGGGACAGCAGGGATATGGTGGTTCTTGACTCATACATACATTGATTTCTCCCTTCCCTCTTGAAGTCAAATGGGATTCTTAGGTATTTAAATATTTATATGAAACTAAAGATCCTAATGTTCCTTTAAAACTTAGATTAATCTAAATTTGTATTCTATCTTGAGATGGGCCTTCAAATCCAAAGACCTCTTTCCAAATTTGTCCTCTACGAGAAAAATTCAGTATGTAGAACAGCTTATTACTAATTTAGGGTATGTCCTGAAGTTGAGGTTGCCATGATTTCCTTGGGAGAAGATATGAGTGTATTTTTCCTTTTCTTTCATTTATCAGTCAAAACTGACTTTTCTATTCAAATAAGTGTGATTTTTAAATCAATGCAGGCTGCTATACAACACTCCCAAGACATTTTAAATGGATGGTTTTTTTCTTATATTGCAAACCACTATGGGCAAAGATAGTATATAATATAATCCTCTAATTTTAAATTCATTTCTGAAAGATACTCCCACTATGATAATCTGAATCAATATAGCTATATTTAATTATAATATGCTTATTAAAAAAATGAAATTTGAAATATATTCCCTATTGCCAGAATAAATATATTTTCTCAAAAAATGAAAAAGGAAAATTTTATCTGTAACAGATTTTACAGTTTAACTTTACTACTGACATAATCTCTGTTCCTGCTTCTTTCTTTCCATTTGTAAAAAACTGATCCATTGGTCATACTCCTTCAGGTATAAAGAGAGAGAGGAAGAGTCATCTTAGATTCTTGGAAATGAATGTTATTTGACAACTTCCGCTCACGTGCCCACTTCCTTCTGCCCTCAGTCCAAGGTGGCTCTGAGGAAGGAAATTTTCTTACAGGAAAGTTGGCTTACAGGAAATTTTTCACTGTAAAGTTACCATTTAATTATGCATTATCCCAATAACAAATATTAAACTTTGTTTTTTATTACTCTCATTCCTTTCTTACTATATTTTTCCTGAGCTATGGACCGTTAAAGAGCCTTCTGTCATGAAACTCAAGAGAAGTAGATGGAAGTTAGCTATGGTTTTAAGATTTTAAAAATGTAAAATATTAAGATTCCTTAATCATGTAAAATGTACCCATTTGTCTCTTGATTTATGTCTTATGTCTCTAATTTGCATATTAAATGAATTATGCTTCCCTTTTATCTAGATTAGTACATGTGCATTCTAGCCTACTGGCCTGAGATTAACAATCCCAAAAATGTCATCCTCAGTCATTTCTGAGAGCTATCTGTAGAACCATCTCAATGAGTTTAAGAATAGATATCTCAAGTCCATCAAGGCTTCCTACTCTGCTCTACATTACAATCCCTGAAAGTCAAGATCCCATGAATTAGCTGTTGACTGAACATAGGTTTTATTTTTATTGAGACGATTACAGGAAAACTCAACCTCGCCTCAGTGTTGAGAAATCACCCTCGCTAAATCCACACAGCATGTAACTAATCCATTACAATACAGCAATTAACTGGCAACTGCAAATAAAAGTGACCCTTAGGGTATATAAAGGCTTAAAACCAACCTCCAGTATAAAAGTAGATACCAAAGATTCCCTGGGTTGGAGCCACATCAACCTTCTTCAAAGAGATATGTTCGGTTATCTTCAGTTCTTTAAGGACAGGCCACAACTAGTTTTCCCCACAGTGAAGGAATCTTTTCCTCCCCTAGTTCCATTCTGTCTTAAAAGTGGGCAGTAAAGAGAGGGTCAGGTGAGATGATACCTCTTGTCTCTGGCTGGGCTCTTGCTCTCTAGTGAACAAATACTGATGAAGGCACACATCTACATCTGCCAAGATTTAAAACATATGTGTATATTCATATATATACATATATAAATGTAAGATAAATTTAGATTTCAAAGGAAAAACTCTCTAGATCTGTATAAATGCATCCAATTTTAATTATAATATGACATTTCTCTAAGGGAATGGGTAGGTATTTGTTTTGTATCTGGTGACTAAAAAGCTCACTCCTCAGATCTCTCTCAGAATAAAGAAAAGTGTAGTCTAAGGACTAATTATGTTTCCCAGTACAGAACACAGAAAGTGGTCATAATGTCCCGTTGGCAGAATACCAACTTTAGACAGTATGAGATCATACCTCCACTGAGCACTTGATTATACTTTTATTTCTGACATCTTTGCTTGTGACACATTCTGTGTCCTGGAATGCCATCAACTATCACCTTTCTCTGTCTGCAAAAATCTGTTGAAGACCACCTTCCGTGTCATAGAGGCAGTGAATCTCTTTCATCTTCCTTACCAAAAAAGAGTTCTCATTATTCTTAATGCATACAGTTTTATTGCAAGTTCATACTATAAAGTGACAAATCACTTGATCTACAAGACCCTGGATAAACAAGACAACAACCTAATTCTCTGGCCTTATCTCAAGCCAGTCTTCTTCTTGCTTATATATCCCAACCTCACTGGCCTGATTTTGGTTTCCTGAATTCCCCTAGCCAATTTTCCCTCAAGACCTCTGCTTATGCTCTTTCCTTACTGAATTGACTCTGGCGCCTCCTTCGGGGCTCTAAGAAGCCTTTCACAGTTCCTCAGAGTAGATAAGGTTAGTCTAGTTATACAGTCTTGTATTAGACTCTATTTTCACTTATACCATAATCACAATTTAATAATTTTTGCCTCTGTCATAAGCACTGCTGAAGTCTGAGCAACTAACCCAGTTTTGTGCTATTGCATATGTTCAATAAATATTTATGGAATAAATGAGTGAATGAATAAATACCTCATCCTATTTAACATATGCTGTTTTATTGTAATTACAGGTGAAGTATATCTATGCATATTATGAAGCTGAAGTGTTTAAATCCTACAGTAGAAATCTTTTCAAAAAAACTTTTAACTTTTAAAAATACTTCAATATAGTTAAGCATGTTCAGAATCAAAACATCCATCATACTTACTTAAAGATAGCTATTTGTTGATGATATTTGTTGGAGAAGCCTTGGTCTCGTGGTGGGGGTAGAAGCCTCACTGAAGTACGTTGAGGAATAAATGAGAAGTCAAGGGAGCATAGAAGGCATTAGTTCAGAGAGTAACTGAAGTCATGAGATACTGTGTATGTGTTTGTGTGTTTGTGTACATGTGTGGAGTACATTCATTTTGGGGTGGGAAAGTGAATGTGTTTAATGTTATGAAACTAAGTCAGTAGGAAATTTGGAGCCATGGAGGATAGGCAAAATAGTAGATACACATCCACGTGAAAGAGGAAAAGTTTGGGATTCACTTTTTTGCAAAGAATAGCCTTCGTTGGTGATATGTCCCTTCATTGTAATAGAGGGAAGAAGAAATGTATAGGTAGGTTGCAAGTTTAGTGACAAGATATTGAGGGATTTCCTTTCTGAGAAGAAAGAGGATAGAGGTAGTGAAGTAGGGCTGGAGGATAGTGGAGAAATATGGCAACCTCTGGTGCATTAAACTGAAACATGACCATATAGAATTTCTGGGTAATATTGATGGCTAAGTTAAATTAACACACCAAAATTTCTAATGTTCTCAATCTCTAGTAATATCTTGTCCCACATAGTGTTTAGGAGCTCAAGGGGACGTTCAGTCAAGATAGAGGAAGAAAGCTGATACTGACAAGAGAATGATTAAAGTTGTAAACCAAGTAGGTGGGATGAAGAAGGAAGCAAAGAATTGAACATTTTAGAGCAAGTAGAGATAAAAATAGGCTAAATGAGTATTTCTGTGTCAGAGTTTTAATGCATTCACTAATAATCTCCCAAAATAAGTTTAGTTCTTGGAGTGGTGTTTGTTATGATTACTTAAGACGATGTCTGCCATTTTGATTGCTGAATAGTTTTATATGTATGGAATTACTGTTTTTCATTGCTAATATATTAAGATAAAAAATAGAAGTATGTCAGGAAGAATATTTTATTTCAATATTCAAATATTTAGGCAAATAGGAAAAGGAAAAGTTAAGTTTCCATTCCACGTAATTTTATTTTCATAAAGATTTATTTTTGATTTCCTCATGGAGAGTAAAGGAAAAATTATGTAGTGAGAAACTTTATTGATTTGTTTATTTCTATTTACCTGATGCTTTATGTGTGGTCACCAGTGGATGAATTTCTTTAAATCATATTTTCCTCCTGCTGCTGAAAACTGGAAGGCATCGGTATGAGGGCAGAACTACAATTAAGAAGAGAAAATGGGAATTAACTCTTATGGAAATTGTGAATTGTCTGGGAAGTTCTGAGTGGTATGTTTATTTTTCATACTACTATTTCTGAGTAGTTCGTTTTGTGGCCCAAGATTGGTTGGGTTATTGTATACTAAAGCCATCATTATAATATAGTCACCATTAATAATGAAAGTAACTAATATTTATCAAATGCTAATTTTGGTCTGCTCATTGTGCTAAGAGCTTCACATAGATTATCTCAATTATAACTATAGTCTTAGTTGTAGGGAATATTTTTATTAACATGTTATAGATGAATACAGAAGAAGCTTGAAAACTTAAGTAAATTTCCCAATGTCACAGTGAAAAATCAGAGAGAGATTCAAACCCAGGAAGTAATCTATTCTATAGTTCACACTCTTCTTTCAGAAGTCTATAGCAACCGCATCCCCACATTACTCTGAGTGACATCTTTGCTAGGTGAAGCAAATATTATCACTGGCTCCTGTGTGTGGGTGAGAAATGACTCACAATTGTGGTTTCCAGACCAGCAGCAGTGGCATCACATGGGAACTTGTTAGGAATGCAAGTTCTCAGAAGCTCGGATTGCTAGTTGGGGCAATCTTAACATGATTCTGGCACATGCCACAATCTGAGACTACTGGTGTAGGCTATCTTCACAGTTTCTGAAGGCATTTGATTTGCTTCACTGATTGTCCATGACAGGGTTACTCAACATTTAAGAGCATTGGATTCTGTGCTTAAGCATTTTTACCTCCCGAGCAGGAATCTCCTATTCCTGTACTGTTACACATGAAGATCAATACTTAATCTAATCCCATTTTCAGTCAATCATTTAGACATTCTTAAAATTTTCTGAACTATGGATAATATCCTTCTCAGGTATCATCTGGTACTCATGGTAAAACTTGCTTGGCTTTAAAAAACACCTTGTCATTTGGATGGAAGTAGACATTAAGTGATCATTTTAAGTTCTCTAGTAATTCAAACATTCTTTTTCTCTCCCTTTTCCATGACACCAAAATCATTCTGCAGCGTTCCTCTGGTGCTTCTCATCTGACCTTACTTTATAACACGGATCTTGTACAGAATTTTGCACTCGATTTTCTCTAAACAGAATTTATAGGTTGGACTGTACTCTCAGCTTTGTGAACAACTCAAGTCAATATCTAATACACTGGGATTACTATTTTAACAGAGTTAGGAGAAAGTTTGAATTCTACCCTGAATAAATGTTCCCTGTGTCTTTCACACATTCCTGTGGGCTAGTTACACAGGGACACTTTTAAGATATATTTAGATTCTTAAGTGCTCAGGATATTTGCATTTCAGAACACTAATAGTTTTAAAGGCTGCAAGTTTAAAGATTATTTCCTCCCCCAGGAAATAATTTTTTTTAAAAAAAATCTGCCTATTATTTATAATCAGTTGAAAAAAATTAGAAACAAATATCATTAAAATATTATTCTACTTGTAATGCATCCATTCTTCTTATACTTTCATTTTCATTTTGTATGTCCTTTCTGTTCTATCTTTACTATTCTTTTTCTTAAAAAAACATCACAGCTCATGTTAGGAAATATGAGTCAATGAAAAATGTTTCAAAATAGCTTATTTTGGGCTTCCTATGAATATTTTATAATATTTTTATTTGTTTGTATAGTAAGCTTTGCTTTGTTTGTAAGATGTACATAGGTTACCTTAAATAGACTGCCAGGTAATAATCAACAAACTGATAAACACTAAATTTATATGTATATTCTGCTAACACTATATCTCAATAAATTTGACATTGCTCTTGTCCATGTATACTAGTATTTTAAAACATTTTAAAGCAATCAGGGGACTATCTAATGAATGATACCTGTATTCTGGTGTCTAAAAAATGTTTATAAAGATGGATATAATGTCGCTGGTGGGGAAATCTTTGCTTACCGAGTAAATCACAGACATCAGTAACAGGCAGTCTTGGCTTTGATATGCTGAGGAATTCACTCTCAGAGCACACTTCATACTATAAATAACTCATTAATAAATCATTTCAAATAAGTTCCTACATTCTTCCTTAGCAACATTAACTGTTTAGTTAAATGAAATATGCAAATTTTTGTTCCTTTTAAGGCTAGTGCAAAAGGAACCTGTGTCCTATTGTGATGATTATCTTAGTAACACAAGTATAAGTGAGGATATTCACATAATGGGAAAGACCCATTAAGTGTGAATCAAAATTTTTTGTATTGATCCAATGGCATATTCCAATTGAGTATTAATTATGTTAGACTGAAAATATTTATTGAAGCATATTTTCAGTGATAAGTTCAGGATATTCCTCCTGTTTGAAGTTAAATACGTCTTTTGTTTAGTACATCAAAACACCTGCAGATTTTGATACTCTTGTACATTTTCTTCATTTCTATAAATGAATGGGTTGATAAAAACAATTTACTTTGTGTTGTCTTGGTCATACACAGAATTACCTGAGTTCTACGTGTTTCTGTTTAAGAGTTATTGCAACAAAGTGGAAATATTACATAAGAGATCACAAAAAGAGAATTTGAGGTGGAGAGCCCTTATGATGAGATGTAGGCCACGGACTTGCACAAAATCGAATTTTGTCTATGATCAATTCCTCCATCCAGCACCTAACAGACTTGGAGTAGACCCAGCACAAACACTGATCTATGATTTGACATATTCCATCCTAGGTCACATACAGAATATAGCATTAATGATGTTTCCAAACCAGCACTATTGCAATCTAATTCAGCAGGAAAAAAAATCCTCATGTGAATAAAAGTAGTAATTTGTGAAAAAATACCTCAAAATACGTCTTTTGCTTTTTGATTCTTATTCCTCACTTTCAGTGGTATTAATCTATTTCCTTATCAGTAAGATCCCAAAGAGGTACTTTTTTCTCACCTTTCATAAAAACTTGCCTAATTGTCATTTCCCAAGACTTTCTCTATGATTCCAAAATATAAAAATCTGAGATTTTCCAAGATCCCACTTATTTCAATGTGTAGAACTTTGCCTCATTTAGTATTTTTAAGAGGTATTGTAATGTTCATGTAGTGTGTTACATTTAGTGTCAATCCTTCCATTTCTAACCAATACAATGATCTACATTCCCTCTTTTCTTTATTATTATATAGTTTTCTTCTAAAGCTCTGCCTCCTGGGGCATATGTTACTTTTTGATAGCTACATTTACAATTTGTCTCCGAATTTCCTTTTCTCTCAGGTTGGTACGCTATAAAAATTTTGACAGATGAATAACATGACTTACAATGCTTTTACATTCATATACCTAAACCAACATTCCATTTTTTCTCATTTTAAAACCCTATTTTTAAAAGAAAAAAAATGAAGATTGCAATATCACTTTTGAGAAATCATTCCCTTCCACATTGCCTTTCTCTTTAGCTTTCCCACTATCCACAACAGGCTCATTCTTACTTTGCTGCAAGGTTTTACAGATTATAAGGCAGAGAACTCACATCAAGTCAACTGAGGAAGACAGGTGAATGATAAACTGGAAAAGAAAGCATCAGTGTAGCACTCCAGTTATGTACTCATTACTTCTTAATAAAATGTCTTTAAGAAAACCACCATTCCCCTAGTAACCTGGATAAATGTAACCTTTACTCGCCTCCCTGAACCAATTTCATTTCAAAGTGATGATATATCAAAACCATTTTTCATTGTAATGAAATCACTATGAAGCAAACAGCATTTGAAAAACTAGACTACTAAGACCTTTTGTCTGCTTTTTTTTCCCATCCAAACACAAAGAAATACACATAAAAATTGTGTAACTGGATGGTATCTTACTTCTCTCATAGTAAAGCTTCCTATTTCAAAAATAAAGACATAGGGTCATAGATTGTAAGTGGCTCATTCTAGCTTGTTCTTTGTTGATATTCCCAAAGTAACTCAACATCCATCTAACTGCTCAAGTTTTGGGCCTGATTCCCCTTAGGTTTGTTCCTCAACTTTCTCCGCTTCCTCTGGAACACTGCAGAGCTGATCAGCAGGTAAATTGTCCAGGCTTCCAGGTCAGTAAGTATTTGACTAAGCAAAGTCAGTGCGCAACACTGGAGGGTGGGAGGGAGATGGGAGCAGCCTAGTTTATCCAGTCTTTCTCTCTCTCTCTGTCTCTCTGTCTGTCTGTCTGTCTCTCTCTCTCGTAGAATCTCCAGTAATAAATCGCGTCTTCAGCAAGTGACCCTTGTCCCTGGTCTCAAATAACACTGCTTCCTCCTCTGGCCTAGAAGCTTTTTTTTTTCTTGCTGTTGCTATTTTCTAGGCTAGTTTATCACATCCAGTTTGAATTTTCACCTCCTTCATCAGTCATGTAACTAATTCCCTGCATGAAATTCTTTATGCTTAAATGCTTAAGTGTATTTCCAATTTCTTAGGTTGTTCCCTCATTGAAATAGTGCTTATAAAATAAAGGATTATAAGGCAGGTCTCTATTATATACCATATGTTTATTTATTCAATAAATATTTTTTCCATAAAACTTCAAAATCTCAGGGTTGCAATGAATCTTAAAATCCAGATATTATATGACTATTGCCCTGAATACGGTTCCTAAGAAATATCTCCAGTCTTTGTCAGATCTAATCATATATTTCACCTGTTACCTTTTTAACAAATTCTTCCTTCATGTGGAATTGGAATCTGAGCTATTTAGCTTATATTCATTACTTGTTTAGATCATAGACTGTAAGTAAGTATATAATGTACTTCATTATATAACCTTATTTTCTTCATCTTAAAACTGGAGAAAACGTTACCTTGGGGCTTTTTGCTAAAATAATTAAATGAGATGAGGAATGTTAAGCCACTTGGTTGTTAAGAGAAATATCATTTCTTTTCTCTCTTTCTTTCTCTATTCCCTGTTCTCCCACTTCTCATACAATAACTTGTGGGATATTTGAAGAATATCTCCCAAATTTTTATTATCTGGTTCAAATATCCCAGACTATTCAAGCATTCCTTGTAGCATGTATAATCTTTCCCTTTCAGACTATTGTTCACTGATTTCTTATGTAAGAGTTCCAGTTTGTTGTGAAAACTCTTAAATGGAAACACCTAGAACTCAGATAATTCTGTGTAAGACCAGAACAGAGCAAAGTAAATTGTACTTATCAACTCATTCTTTTATGGAAATGAAGAAAATATACAAGAGTATATGAAAGAGTATAATGGAACAACCTGCTGTTGTCACTAAGTAAGATTTCACTGATTATTAGATATACACTGATATCAGATGCGCTAAAATATGAAAAAAATGACCAATACCGTTGTAAGATATCATCAAATTTAAGATTCATCTTGATTTCAGAAATGGAAAAATGTGAAAACATGGCTAATTGTGTCATGCC